>NW_023459044.1:31512-60016 GCF_013731165.1 Rhagoletis pomonella | reverse complement strand
ACGCTCTCTGGTACACATGCACACATACGTATGTTCATAGGTGCAGGCGAAGAGCTTACCGTTTTAATGTTGGAATTTGGAAGTTTAGGTAACTGCAAATTAGAAGAAATATTATAAAAGGAAGAAAATGAGAAATTAAAATGACAGTCTATGAGTAATCGATGCAATCGGCGGTGTTTTTCTTTTATGCGGATATTTAAGCGTCAGGCAATATTTTAAACAGTTAATTTGTGCTCCCCTAAATAAAAAATTACACTTAGTGAAAGTGAAGCTTTATTGCTAACAAACATTAGCAATTTTTCATCAGGTTTCCCCGATTTTATAAAAAACACTCAAAACTCCAATCTAAATTAAGTGAGAAATATGATATGTATTCACTAAAGAACAGCAACAAGTATTTAAGTATTTAATAAAAGCACAACTCACCAGTATAGAAAAACCACTACTTTTCCACTCGGACCACAGTATAGACAGTAACCAACCTTTTTGGGTTGTTGTTGTAGTAGTCGTTGTTGTTGTAGTTATATTCACTCCTGAGGAAGGCACGGGGTTGTGTGCTGCTATTTAATGGCCTTCCTCAGACTTTTTCTTAGATTTCAGGGTTGTGTGCTGCATTATTATTAGATAAATGAATTTAAGCATTTGACAAATCGTGATTTTATTAAAATAAAATTATAAATGGTGTTGAAAAACCAAACAAACGCACGAGCGAAAGCTCTATTTTTGTGTGTTGTTAAAAATTATACATGGCGTATTGATGGTAATACAAGCAATATATTCTTTTGTTGATTTTATGTTACTTGAAAATTTAGACAACGTGCGAGCTTCCAAGTTCTGTTATCAATATAATTAACACAAGCTTTCCAGCGTGGTTGCCTTTCAATAAATAGAATAATCAAAAATTCGTAAATAAATTGGATTTATTTTATAACTGACAACTAACGTACGCTTTTTGTTCTTTTCTCCATTTTGATTTTGACTCTGTATTACCGCCAACAACTTTATGTGTATACATATTTACAAGCTGTCAAAATTTTGCGTAGTCCCACGAGCTAGGTAAAAACCAGTGTTGGCAATATGTTAATCTGATTAATGATTAAAAATTAACGATTAAAATGTTAATCGCGATTGACGATTAAAATTAATTAATCGTAATCTACTGAACGATTAATGATTAAATTTTTGTAATCATTAATCGCTGGCGGCGATTACGATTAATTAATTTTAATCAGTAATCGGTAATCCAATTAAAAATAAAATCTGATTAAGTTGTCTAGTTTGTCCGAATTTGAAACTAAACACCAGTTACAGGTATTATTTCGTGTTTTACGCTTATACAAAGCACATAATATAAGGAAAAATTATAATTATTGTTATTAGTAATACATAAACTGGGAACTTTTACAACTCAGCGCGCATGTGCAGAGGGATATTAAAATCTAGATTGTAAAACGTCTGTTGGAATAGATCTTAATGAAAATGCACACGAAATTGCTTAGATTGATGAGGAAAACCGAATTATGCAGCGTTTTTGCTGTATTTAAAATGCAACATTTAGCACTTTCGAACATATGTTTTCGAAGAGCGTTCATGCTATCGCATTTAGCAAATGTACATTTACGCGAGTTCGAAATCGTATGCTTTTGACAAACAGACGTGTTCCAGTCGCTTATTCAGATCCGTATCTATTACGATCAATTCTCAGGCAGAAGATAATATGCAAAAACCCTACTGAAAAGGAAAAAATAAATTTTAAACCAAAACTTCAATACAAAAATTTGAATTGTTTTAACCATGACCGACCATTTGTTTATGTATATATTCATTTGTCGGTGCTGTCAATTAAAATTTACTCACTTAATTAGGAGACAAAACAAACAGAATTGATCACAAATTGATACAGATTTCTATCAGCATCACATCGATATTGAATTTTCTTAACTTTTATTTATCCTCGATCGGCGATCACTGAAACGCAGCTAGCGACTGTATACTTGAAAAAGCAATGTTGCCACTTTTTCTCATTAAACCATGTTCGAATCGTGGAAATTTTGGAAGATCACAGGGTTGCTTTTAGCATTTAGATTCTAAATGCAAAAATGGAGTTGCATTTAGTTGCATTTAGGTGACGAATTTTGTATGGATAAATGTACATTTAGAGTAGCATTTAGAGCTAAATGCGCTAAATGTGCTTTTACGCGTAAGCAAAAACAGCCCATTAGCCCTACCCGATTAACTGGCATTGTGTGCACAGGAAAGTTCCAGCATACATTAATTAATCACCAAACCTACTTAATCAAATTAAGGGTTAATGATTAAAAATTAATTTTTTTACTCGTGGTTGCGATTAACTGTTTAATCAAATTAAAATGAATCATGATTAACTGTAATCGGATTAAATTTAATCGAGTTAACTAATTGATTAAAAAATCAATCGATTAGTGCCAACACTGGTAAAAACTATGGCATTCGTATTCACAACGAGAAATCTCAAAATTTTTGTTTAGTCTTTCCAAATTTTCTCTTTTTTATCAGTTGGCAAAGGCCCTCAGTGGAAGCGTTCCGATCGTTGAGATAGTAATTTCATGTCAATTAGTAGAAAAGTTCCATGTTGAAAAAACTTTATTATGGCGAGAAAATTTAACATTTCTGCTGTGCCAATTCGTAACTTTTTACTGCTGGAAATTTTTGACAGTTGCTCTGGTGCAAAAGAAGTTGAGCAATTAAAATCAGAAATTATACAAAAAAGACTTGTCTTTACTGACTTTTATTCTTCTAGAACTAAAAGCCATGCATTTATTAGACGCCTTAGTAATAAAATTAGAACAAAAAAATTCTTCAAAACCGTAAGGCCGGGTTGAAAATTTTCATTCACCTCATAGTTAACAAAAATTTACAATCCGTAGTACTTTTCTATCAATTCGCAAATGCCGTTTGCACAAAAGGTTATGAAATGCGTTTTATTTAATTCGTTTAGAAAATGAGTTATTTATGTATACCATTTTATGTGGAATTATTCAATAAATTTCGTTTTACACTTTAATTTTTGAAACTATTTGGAGTTATACCATGCTCTGACCGACATCGAAAACATGTTTTCGTTGCTAAAACTGGTTTTCGGCCTAAAACTTGTGTTTTCGTCCATGTAAAATCTGTCAAACGAAAACTAGTTTTCGCTGAAAACCACTTAAAAACTCAAATTCCACTGATTCCAATCGGTGTCTGCAGTTTTTTTTCGATTATTTATCGAAGTGGAAGCCATATTTTATCAACTTTAATACGTCATTTCGGCTTTATTGTTAATTGGGTGGCCAAAATAAAGTAAGCATGGAAGAAAAGCTTGTGAATGAAAAGAAATTGAAGGAACAGGATTTTGGTTTTGTTTTTGTGTAGCAAAACTGTAAACAAAGCATGAAAGAAATGTCAACGAAAACACCAACAGTCGGTGTGAACAGCCTTCAGCCCACAATCCCACAACTCGTTTTCAAGGTGTTTTCGTTGTCGGTCAGAACATGGTATAAAACTGGGATTCGGCTTAAAACTTGTGTTTTCGTTCATGTAAAATCTGTCAAACGAAAACTACTTGAAAACTCACGTTCCACTCATTCCAATCGGTGTCTTCACTAGTTTTTTTCGATTATTTATCGAAGTGGAAGTCATACTTTATCATATTTAATACGCCATTTCGGATTTATTGTTAATTGGCTGGCAAAAGTAAAATAAGAATGAAAGTAAGAGGTTGCTAATGAAAAGAAAATGAGGGAAAAGCATTTTGGTTTTGTTTTTGTGTAGCAAAACTGTAATCAGAGGATGTAAGAGCGCACAATCCCAAAAGGCCCGTTTACATACAACTTTGGCGTTGCGTTGGCGTTGGCGTCACTTCGACAGCTGACTATGAGTACATGCATTTATATGAAAGTCTCCATATAACCAAAGTTGGGCAACGCCGATGCCAACACAACGCAGAAAGATGGCCAACTCTCAACTTTTCGCGTGCGTCGTGCGTCAGCTGTTCTAAATAATCAAAATTATGTGATTTAATTTTCATTTTTAATCAAATGCGGGCAAGAAATATGGTTTTTAATGCAATTATTGATGTAAAATTTTGATTTATCTGCCGCTAGTGTGTTAATTTAGTGACCAAAGTATTCTCTGCTACGCGTTCATTGTAGCAAGCACGGGCGTAACTCGCGCTGCTGTCAAAGCGACGCCAGCGCCAACGCGACGCCAAAGTTGTATGTGGACGGGCCTAAACACGTTTTCAAAGTGTTTTCGTTGTCGGTCAGGACATGGTATTAAGTATTTTTTGTTTCTCAAAAGCAACCCTGCGTGCTTGGAAGGCGTGTGTACCAATAATTTCATCCCTAGCATATTATGGCGAATACTGCGGCAACACAAAGCGAACAACGAGAAATAGGCAGAATGTTCGAGGAATGACGTAGAATGTTCCACAAAGAGAAACGCCAAGTTGGATGAACACTGCGAACAGCGAGAGAATGTTCTGGAGTTGCCATAAGTGCCAGCGCAGGTATATAAGGGCGCCGCCACAGCGAAGTAAGTTAGTTACAAGTCAGCAAGCTACAAGTAAAGTGAGCGGAGAAGTGAGTTGCGAAAAAGCAAGCTATAAGTTTAATTGTGTTAACAAGTAGTAAAGCGTTGTTATTGCTTTAACAAGTATTGTAAAGTGTTTTTACTGTATTAGCAAGTATTGTAAATTGTTTGTTGTACAATAAAGTTAATTGTACTACAATTTGGTCATCGTTAGCATTTATTTAACAATCCAGCGATACGAGTCCGAGTATATTTTGGGAAATCCCTCAAGGCTTCGGGGATAATCGTAACAATTGGTGTCAGGAGTGGGATTGTTAAATAAATCCCGAAGGATAAACTTTTGAAGATGGCAAAAATTCAAGACCTAAAGATCGAGGAGCTCAAACAGGAGTTGGAGAAGCGAAATTTAGCAACCTCCGGAAGGAAAGTAGAGTTACTATCACGGCTGCGAGAGGCTATGGAAAAGGAAGGTATCGACGTTGACAAACACGACTTCTATCGTGAGGACGACGAGGCATCCTTGAAGGACAAAGACGAGGAAGAGGTTGCTGGTTCAGCGAATGATGTGGAACAGACATCACCGAAGTTTGAAGAGCAGGGAAAGGCTCCTTGTGCGTCAACGGCTATAGACATTAACATGGTATTGGGTGACATATCACAGATTTCATCCCAGCTGCAAGTGCAGGAAACACGCATGTCATCGCAGTTAGATGAAAAGATTACTCAGCTACAAGAGAATTTATTCAAAAATAATTCGGAACTCAGAGAGAGACAGGATAAAATCGAGGAACGACAAGATAAAATCGAAGCGCTTATTAAGGAAAAACAGGACAAAGTCGAAGCTAAGATGGATGAGCTTGAAGATCGTCTCCGGGGTTTGCAGTTGAGTCGTCCAGCTAATTCGACGAACACTCCCAAGGTAAACACTCCATCCTTTTATGTCACTATTCCTTTCCAGGTCTATAAGCTCCAGTTTGAGAAGACAGCTACAGCAAATCATTGGAGCATAGAGGATAAATCCGCTGCGTTATTCGTCGCATTGAAAGGACCTGCAGCGGAAATCTTGCAGACTATTCCCAACTGTGAAAGGAACAGCTACGATGCGTTGATGAGTTCTGTGGAGAGACGTTACGGTAGCGAGCATAGGAGACAGATTTACCAGATGGAGCTGGAGAATCGTTGCCAGAAATCCAACGAGACTTTACAGGAATTCGCCTCTGAGATTGAAAGGTTGGCGCATTTGGCAATTGGAGACGCATCTGGTGAGCACCTCGAAAGGGTAAAAATCCAGAGGTTCATCAACGGAATGCGGGACGTGTATACCAAGCGAGAGACGTACGCGAATTCAAAGCCAACATTTGCTGAAACTGTCTCGTATGCTCAGACGCGTGAAACGGCGGTGCTCCTAAGTAGACCAGCCTATAAAGCACATCGCGTGGAAGTGGAAACACCGGACGAGACAAATGAAATGCTGAAGAAGATTATCCAACTGCTGGGCGAGAAAAATCATGGTTCTGGCAAATGTTTTAAATGTGGAAAGTCAGGCCACTTCGCCCGCGATTGCAGCGCAAGTTCCAGTGGTCACAACAATTCAGCAAGACGCAAAGGCAGGACTGAAGGAGACGAGCCAACTCCAATCAGTCGTTAAACTGAAACGAGCCAGCAGGAAGGGCCGCGTGCTGGCTCCAGAAGTTGAAGGGCCCATAATCTCCGTCCCACAAATTGGGCGGAATGCGAGCAACCTCACTATTGGTGGATGTTTGAATGGGCAGGAGAGAGTACTGACAGTGGATACTGAAGCGACCCATTCGACCGGATTTGGCCACTTTTTATGTGAAGCCACTACCTGGAGCAAAGCTGCAGACTGCAACTGGTGAATGCACCCAAGTGTTAGGAGAAGTACCATGCGAGGTAAAAATCGACGGTTGGGTCTTGTACACTAAGTTCATAGTGGCAGACATTGTGGATGAAGTCATCATCGGCGTGGATTTTTTACTTGGCCAAGGCATGAAGATTGACCTCCAGAGAATGATCCTGACAGATCGTCACAGGAAGGTGCCACTTAGAGTTGGTTACGACGGCCAGTACTGCAGCAGACGGTTAGTCTTAGAGGAAGTGTCGAAAATTCCACCAGAAACGGAAGCGGTTAGTTGGGCGGAGGTTGGCAGGGATGGAGACGGAGTGGTTTCGTCAGGAGAAGGAAGCGGTTCACCGATACAGGAAAAGCGTGACAGTTCCGCCAGCTCAGTGAAGAAGGGGCCGCAGCAAGGAAGTGGTCATGGTAAGCCAGGCAGTGTTTCCGGCAGGAGGAAAGCCGCTAAACCACGTTGTAATGGTGATAATCCGGTGGCCGGAAATCGAAGCGGCTGTGGAAGCAGTAGGCGCGCTTTGAAGTGTCCCGAAAAAGGTGGTCGGCAAAGGCGAGCAGTTAAGCCGGAAGCCAAGGTTGAGATTATACATGTTCGGTCAATGAAGTTAGCATCGGCGGAAGAGCGAGATACGAAACGGCGGCGGAAGTTTCAGCGTAAGGATCCGGATGTAGCAAGATGTGCTAAAGGCAGTGCAGCGCGAAGGCAGGAGCCTGGGTGTTATGGACAGAGGATGGGGCATAGATCTAGCAAAAAGGGTGCCCACGAGAGGAGACATGGTCTGGTCACCACCAGTGGCCGGCAGAAGCACGACCATGTGAGATGGTGCACCACCGGAGATAAGCTGGAAGCAATGTCCAGTAACGCATCGAGCCGAGAGGAGCTACAGGAAGGCGATTTGGTGTTGTTGCATATGCCGCAGCCGAAGAAAGGCTTCACCTCCGAACATCGTAACTGGAGAGATCCGTTTAAGATTGACAAACGGCTGAAAGATGCAGTGCATCGAATCCAGACAATGGTGAGACCGAGGACCAAGATGAAAGTGGTCCACTTGGAAAGACTTGCAGCGGTTGGAACGGCAAGTGTGTCTGATCGGGACGATAAGACTTAGGTGGAGGGCAGTATGGCGAATACTGCGGCAACACAAAGCGAACAACGAGAAATAGGCAGAATGTTCGAGGAATGACGTAGAATGTTCCACAAAGAGAAACGTCAAGTTGGATGAACACTGCGAACAGCGAGAGAAAGAGAATGAGCGATAAACTTCAGAATGTTCTAGAGTTGCCATAAGTGTGAGCGCAGGTTTATAAGGGCGCCGCGACAGCGAAGTTAGTTAGTTACAAGCCAGCAATCTACAAGTAGAGTGAGCAGAGAAGTGAGTTGCGAATAAGCAAGCTATAAGTTTAATTTAGTTAACAAGTTTAGTAAAGCGTTGTTATTGCTTTAACAAGTATTGTAAAGTGTTTTTACTGTATTAGCGAGTATTGTAAATTGTTTGTTTTACAATAAAGTTAATTGTACCACAATTTGATTATCGTTAGCATTTATTTAACAATCCAGCGATACGAACCGAGAGATTTGGGAAATCCGGACGAGGTTTCAAGGATAATCGTAACAATTGGTGTCAGAGTGGGATTGTTAAATAAATTCCGAAGGATAAACTACTGAAAATGGCGAAAATTCAGGATCTAAAGATTGAGGAACTCAAGCAGGAGTTGGAAAAACGAAATTTAACAACCTCCGGAAGACAATTGGAGTTACTATCACGGCTGCGAGAGGCTATGGAAAAGGAAGGTATCGACGTTGACAAATACGACTTTCAGGGTAAACCCGACGATGCATCCGCTAATGACGAACAGAAGGATGAGGCTGCTTGTTCGTCGAAGGATGTGCAGCAGACACACGGGAAGGTTGAAGAACAGCTAAAGGCTCTTAGTTCATCAACAGCTATAGAGATGATCACGTTATTGGCTGCCATGTCCCAGATGTCATCACAGCTGTCGTCATAGATGTCATCACAGCCGTCGTCACAGATGCAAGCACAGGATACACGCATGTTCCAGATGTCATCACAGCTGTCGTCACAGATGCAAGCGCTGGAGACACGTATATCTGCAGAGGTATCAGCGCAGGTGTCATCGCAGGTGTCATCCCGGTTAGAAACTCAGCTACAGGCACAGGAGGCGCGCATATCATCACAGCTGGAAGCACAGGATGAAAAAATTACACAAATACTGGACAAACTTGAAGAGAGACAGGAGAAAGTCGAAGCAAACGTAGAAGAATTGGAAAGTCGTCTTCGTGATTTACAGATGAATCGTCCAGCTACTTCGACGAATGAATGCCCCATAATCTCCGTCTCGAAAATTGGCAGAAAAGCGAGCAACGTTACGGTTGGTGGGTATGTGGACGGACATGAGCGAGTACTAACTGTGGATACGGGCGCATCACATTCCATCTGATTTGGTCACTAAAGAGGTAAGGCCATTACCTGGAGCAAGGTTGGGGACAGCAACTGGTGAGGACGGCCAAGTTGTAGGAGAGGTAACGTGCAAAGTCGCAATTGGGAATGTGACGGTGTTACACAAGTTCATAGTCGCGGCGATTATGGATGAAGTCATCATTGGATTAGACTTATTATTTGATCAAGGTATGGAGATCGACATGAAGAACAGGATCATGAAGTACAACAGCATGGAAGTGCCTCATAGCTTTGGGTATGATGGTCCGTACTGCAGCGAGCGAGTGATCCTAGAGGGAAGCGAGCAGATTCCACCGAAGTCAGAAGCAGTTGTGTGGGCGAAGATTGATGGAGATTGTAGGACAAACAAATTGTGGGTTGTTGAAGCAACAGAGAATTCTACACCGGACGTACTTATTGGTAAAACCCTGGCTAAGACGAAAAAGATGGACGCATCCCAGTTCGAGTGCTCAATGAGTTCAAATCACCAGTCAAACTCCGAAGAGGAACTGTACTGGGGCAATGTCCAGAGGTAGAGGCAAACTTCAACTGCGAAAATTTACCTGAAAGCGATTGCATTGGCGAGAATGACATTGCGGAAGACATTAATGCATGGACGGAAGGGTTGGAAGAAAAATACCAGCACAAGGCTAAGGAACTTCTCCGCAGATACTCCAACATATTCGACAAGGATGGCGCCAAACCAGGCAGGACTAACGTTGTGGAACATCGCATTGATACTGGCGATGCAATCCGTCAAGCTCCTCAGAGTGTTCCACTTGCCAAACGTGAAACTGTTAGCCAAATAATAAAAGAAATGAGCGAGAGTGGTGTGATTGAACCATCAGCGAGTCCATGGAGTTCGCCGGTAGTACTTGTGAAAAAGAAGGATGGTCAAATGCGGTGCTGCGTAGACTACCGGAAACTAAACGATGTGACGAAACAGGACAGCTATCCTCTTCCCAGGATCGATGACACTCTTGACTCGTTGACTGGAACAAAGTGGTTCTCAACACTCGACCTTAAGAGCGGTTATTGGCAAGTGGAGGTAAGTGACGAGGACAAGGAGAAGACAGCTTTCAGCGTTGGAGACAGTCTGTGGCAATTCACGGTGATGCCCTTTGGATTATGCAACGCTCCTGCCACTTTTGAACGACTTATGGACCATGTGCTCAAAGGACTGCATTGAAAAACATGTTTGGTGTATCTAGACGACATTATCGTATTGGGTAAACGCTTTGAGGAACACCTGAACAATTTGGAAGAAGTTTTCCAGAGGATAGCTGGCGCTGGTCTGAAGCTAAGTCCTAAAAAGTGCTCACTGTTCAAGAAGGAGGTGAACTACTTGGGACACAAGGTGACAACGGAGGGCGTCTGTACTGCGAAGGAAAAGATAGAAGCAGTAGAGGATTGGCCAAGACCTAGGAACCTGCACGAACTACGAAGTTTTTTTGGGCTATGCACCTACTACCGCCGATTTGTTCCGAATTTCGCCAGCGTTGCTAATAGCCTCCACGAGCTCACTAGGAATAATAAAGCCTTCGAGTGGAAAAAGGAGCAGGAGGAGGCGTTCCAAACTCTGAAGGAACGGCTATGCACTGCACCTATGCTAGTGTATCCCGTTCCAGGTGCAACGTTTATTTTGGATACGGATGCTAGTGCGTAACTCGGAGAGAACTACTAGCGTTGGTGGAGTGCGTCAAACATTTCCACAAGTACCTCTATGGGCAACTTTTCCGAGTTCGAACGGACCATGCAGAGCTGAGCTGCCTCACCACTACAGTTTAAGAATCCAGAAGGACAGCTAGCTCGGTAGATTGAGAGTCTGCAAAGTTATGACTTCGCTATTGAGCACCGCAAGGGAAGTGTCCACGGTAATGCTGATGCCATGTCCCGCCGACCATGTAGCCTGGAATGTAAACACTACTCAAAAGCTGAGGGCAAAGAGGACATCATAGACGTCCGTCTAACGACAATAGCACCAGCGGAAGAGTGGAAGGAAGAACAGATACGAAAGTGGCAGCAGGAAGATACAGATCTGGAGCTTTTGATGCATGGGCTGGAGGTGGACAGAAGGCCAACTAAGGAGCAAATGGCAGCGGAAAGCCCCATCGCAAATGCGTACTGGGCACAATGGAACAGCTTAAAATTAATGAGCACAATGGAACAGCTTAAAATTAATATCTGGCTGTTTGCATAGGGTATGGCAAAGCGAAGATGGCCAGTGCTCCTGCAACCTGATAGTAGTTCCAAGGGTAAGAATTCCGGATGTACTCAAGGAATTCCACAATGGTCCTAGTGGAGGGCACCTGGGAATCACGAAGACCCTGGAGAAGGTTAAGCAGAGGTTCTATTGGGTTGGTTGTCGGCAATCGGTCACAGAGTGGATTGCTAACTGTGCGGAGTGTATTGCAGCTAAAGGGCCGAAATCCAGAAGTCATGGCCAGATGAAGCAGTTTAATTCAGGTGCACCTTTCGAGCGGATTGCCATGGATGTAGCCGGTCCATTTCCTATGAGCCCACAGGGAAACAAATTTAGCCAATGGCCGGAGGTATACCCGATTCCAAACCAGAAAGCTAAAACAGTAGCGGAGGTATTCACCTACAATTGGGTTGCGAAATACGGTGTACCTATAGAGCTGCACTCTGACCAGAGAAGAAATTTTTAATCGGCGGTGTTCCAAGAGATGGGCCAGATACTGGGTATCCGGAAAACTCGAACAACGGCTCTTCATCCCCAATCAGATGGCATGGTGGAACGGTTCAACCGAACCCTGGAGGAGCATTTGCGGAGGATCGTTGACAAAAGTCAGAAAGATTAGGATGGCCGCCCACCCTTGTTCCTGATGGGATACCGGTCAGCAGTTCATGAAACAACGGGTAAAACTCTTGCAAGGGTAATCTTCGGCAGTGAGCCCCGTTTGCCTAGTGACCTGAAGTTTGGAGTAACTGGCGATGAGAGGAGGATTGGGAAAGATACGTCCAACATCCTGGAAGAGGAGCTGAGAGAGATACATGCTCTTGTGAGACAGCGAACTCAAATTATGAGTGGCAAGATGAAGGCCAGGTATGACAAGGCAATGAACTCCGAGGGTTTCCAAGAGGGAGACTTAGTGTTGCTGTACCCACAACGGAAGAAAGGTTTGCCCCCAAAACTGCAATGCAACTGGGAAGGTTCGTATAAGGTCATCAAACGGCTGAATGACACAGTGTATCGAATCCAGACCGTTGGGAGACCAAGAAACAAGATGAAGGTGATCCACTTGTAAAGGCCTGCATCGTTGGGCACAGCATGTGTGTCTGATCGGGACGTGCAGACTTAGGTGGAGGGCAGTGTGGCGAATACTGCGGCCACACAAAGCGAACAACGAGAAATTGGTAGAATGTTCGAGGAATGACGTAGAATGTTCCACAAAGAGAAACGTCAAGTTGGATGAACACTGCGAACAGCGAGAGAAAGAGAATGAGCGATAAACTTCAGAACGTTCTAGAGTTGCCATAAGTGCGAGCGCAGTTTTATAAGGGCGCCGCCACAGCGAAGTTAGTTAGTTACAAGTCAGCAAGCTAAAAATATAGTGACCAGAGAAGTGAGTTGCGAATAAGCAAGCTATAAGTTTAATTGTGTTAACAAGTTTAGTAAAGCGTTGTTATTGCTTTAACATGTATTGTAAAGTGTTTTTACTGTATTAGCGAGTACTGTAAATTGTTTGTTGTACAATAAAGGTAATTGTACTACAATTTGGTGATCGTTAGCATTTATTTAACAATCCAGCGATACGAGCCCGAGTATATTTTGGGAAATCCCTCAAGGCTTCGAGGATAATCGTAACAATATTCATCTCCGAGGAAGGCAGTCGCCAAATTCACCGAAGGTTGTTTACTGATTAAAGCCCTGTATGCAGCTCTCAAGAAAATGCTCAAGAAAAAATTTGCATTATTTCGCGTGTGTGTCCAAGGAATTTTGACATTTTTGATACTTCACAGCCTGTTGCCTCACTCTTTCCTCAAGAAATAATGGAACGGGCATAGTAGTAGAAAGCGTAGTAAATTTCTTAAGAACTGCGTACTGCCTTAAGGAAATTTGACTCAAGAAAATTTCTTTGCCATTTCTTGTACGTCTTTTATATGGAGTTTTTGCTTTTCTTGAGAGCTGCATACAGGCCTTATATTGTGACTCGGACGTTGAATAAGAAGTGAGTATTTTTTTTCAATACCTACTCAGTACTTGGTTCAAAAGTATCGATACCAAAATTACGTGGTATCGAGTATGTACTTGTATTTACTGGTATCGTTCCATCCTAATCTGGCATCCTTTTGTGCTTTTCTGTGGTAAACGTCAGTGTCAGAGGAAGTCAGAAAATTTGTTCAGCGTTTGTAAAAGACGCAAATTGTAAGTAATATTTCGAGGTATTTCAAGAAAATTGGATAGAATTGTTTGCAAAAGGTGATTTTTATAGTGGAAATGTGTTATTTCATATAAAACTAAAGTATGTTATTAATGTATGGTTGTGAGTTGCGAAATAAAGGTCGTCATTTGTGCAATTATGTATTTATATGAGTGTGTTTGTGTGTACATACTTTGGCGACTGTTTTCTGGACATGGCCATGGAAGCTCCAAATGCGCGTCGTTTGGGAAGTTTTGAACTTGGTCAGTTCATTTTGGCGAAATATGCTGTTAACAATAAACTGATGTAATAGAGTCATGTATAAAAATTAAATGAAGTGGGTTTAAAATTGTGTTGCAATTACAAGTGTACACAAAAAAAGTTTTACCATTATACTTGGTGTGGAAAAAATAAATTCCATTTCAGTCCCGACTAAATTTTAGCAAAAGTTTCTACATTATTTGTTTTGTTCATTGTCAAAATACGTTTTTCATGGCCAATTGGCCAAATGTGTATTGCCTATCAGACTGCGGACTGCATTGCTTGCTACCTTGCTGTCACTTTTAGTTTGGCAGCACTGTACAAGTGACAGCTGTGGCAATTATTCAAGGGTGCGCTTCAACAAGCTGATGAAGTATTTGATTTCATCTCGGTGCTGTAATTTAACCATAGCTTTTTGCATAATTTGGAAATATTAAACTTAAATAAATTTAGTACTTATTTTATAGAGCTATTAACGTAATGAGTTCAAATAAAACCTCAAACTTGGTAAAGGTGCAAAATTTACAATTCATTAAAACCACCCTACTAGGAATTCTGACCGTTGCAGCACTAATGTTTGGCCGGTCTTTTGTTTTGCAGGTAGACGGAGAGTAACTTAAGAAAGCAAAGACAAAGCCATATTGGGGCTATCTGCTTCATAGACGACAAAGGGACATACATAAGCAGTGGCAAAAAAAACGAAGTTTGGCGTTTTCGGCAGAAGCTTGGTTTTGTACAGAGCACAGGGTACAAGCTGAAGCAAAATTAACAAAGAGTTGGAGTTGTTTCACAAAATCAATTGAGAGTTCATTTGCCTCAGACGTGTGCGTGAACAGCTTGTTAATTTAGTTAGCGCTATTCAAACCCTCAATTGAAAACACGTTGAGGCAGGAGAAGAACTCGCAACAACCCTGTCTAAGTAGTTTATTGAACTGAGCACGTTTTTTGAAAAGGACAAGCATACAAGTACATAATTCGATAAGGATGAGCGCTTCAGCTACTTTTGTCCCATTAGTTGGAGGTGGTGGTGGTGCTGCTGCGTTGCCTAACATGATGTCCAACCTTGCCGTCGATGAAGGTGCAACCGCAGTGCCTAGGACCCAAACCAATATGGCAGTGAATGCTGCCATTTGTCGGTATTTTCAACGGGGAATATGTCGTTTTGGGAGCTTATGTCGCTTTTCTCACGATCTATCTGGAGGTGAAGGCATCAATGCTAGCGGCATTGCATCTGAATCCACTACCCCTACCACTTCTTCAAAAACTAATGGTAAAACTGGAGCAGAATCCCTGAACAGTCGACCAAGTACAAGTCGACAGAATTGGGCAAATGCACCAGTGTTTGTGCCGAAAAACTACAGACCAACTCACAATTCAGAAACCAATGCTGATGACCTGACGAACCATGGTGCAGCTGCCTTGTGTCCAATGAACGCAGATGCTCAAAAATCTTGGGCCGATGTGGTCGGTGGTGCTCATGGGGCATCACGTATGAGCATTGTTGAAGGAGCCGATGCTGAAGCCATGCTGGAAATGGTATGCCCGTATGAAGGCCCCTGTCCCTACGGTGCATATTGTGCATATGGCGTACACATGGAGCTTTGCAAAATGTGCGACCAATTCTGCTTACATCCCAGCGATCAAACGCAACGTCGAAAACATAATCAAGAATGTCTACAGCAACATGAACAAGCTATGGAATGGTCGTTCGCTATTGCCCGTTCTAAGGATAAAACTTGCGGTATTTGCTTCGACACCATAATGGAGAAAGCTGGGCGCGAGAAACGCTTCGGTATATTGCCTAATTGTAATCACATTTTCTGTCTGGAATGTATCCGAAAGTGGCGACAAGCAAAGCAGTTTGAACACAAAATTACACGGTAAACATTTTATTTGTTTTTAATTATGACATCCTATAAAAAATTGCTAACTCCAAATTTCATGAAAACTCATATTTTTATACAGGAAGCTAAATAACTTAAAAATTCTTTTTTCGAAAAGGATAAAGGTACTTGTTTTATTTTTTTTCATTCCGATAAGGAAATATTGTTCGAAATCTTTTAATAAAGATCGAATCCCTCTGATTCATATGGAGTTTTGCCAAAACGTTGTATTCAAAGTTTTGCGAAATAGGTACTTGAACAAAATGGCTATATGCAGTTTTCTCCTCTTCCTGAAATTTTTTTAAAATAGGACTTAGCAACTTCTCACTCTAAGCTAGCGATATGTAAACGATCAACAATTTTTTGGATCTAAAAGTAACTTGTTTATGAATAATTCTTTGCCAACACATTAGAAATGAAGGTTTTGTTAATATGGGAAGCAATTTAAGAAATTTATCTTACAATTACAGCTCGTGCCCTGAGTGCCGCGTTTCTTCAGATTTTGTTTGCCCCAGTGCCTTTTGGGTGGAAACTAAGGAAGAAAAGGATAAGCTGCTCAATGATTATCGGGTAGCGCTTGGTGTTAAAGACTGTAAATACTTTAAGAAGGTAGGTATTCAGAATATTTTGTGTATTATTAGCACTTTAATTAAATTAATTTTCACAAATAGGGGGATGGCAAGTGTCCATTTGGCAACAAATGTTTCTACAAACATGCTCTCCCCAATGGAGACTTGGTCGATGTGGGTTTACCCAAACGCGCACGTAAATTACATCGTGGTTCAAATGATTTCATTGATTTACTGGATGTAAGTTCATATTAAGTTCTACTTCATATTTAAAGCCATAACTACATATAACTGATGAGTTTGTTGTTTTTTTTATTACAGATCTACTTGTGGGAGTTTGTTGAACAACGAGACTACCACTGGTTAGACTTTCTTTCTGGCACAAGCGATGATAGTGACGATACTGATTTCTCTGAGGAGTAAAAAAAAAATAAAACGGCAAATACTGCAATATTGCAAATTTATTCAATAATTACATGATCGTGTATTGAGTGAACTTCGAAAAAAGAACCTATATAAAAGATATCAAGTGAAAAACCAGAAAAATTAATCAAGCAATGATATTCTATTAGCTGATGTAAAATCGTTCTAAAGTATACCTACATTAAATTTTCAAAACATTACCAAAAAAAAAAAAAATAACACAGATAAAAACCAAACCAACTGAAAAATGGTACCGCAAAGCAAATGCAAAAACTAATTAAAATACAAAATTAGGATAGCAGGCAAGGAGGGCTAAATCTGGCTTAAACTTAAAAAAACTGAAGCGAATATATAGGAAAACAATGCAACGAACTTTTTTCGATTAGTAGAGATAAAGAGTAAAGTAACAAATATACAAATGCTTTCAAACAATTCGATAGTACAGTAAATTATATCTAATATGAAGTGGGCATTGCTAAGAAGGGCTACAGAAATTAAATAAAAATTATGAAATCGCGTAATACTAAAACACAAATGCATATGTCGCACGCTCAATAATATAGAGATGTAACTCATAATTTACGTTTTCGGAGATTTCATTATACAATTTAAATGCTTGATAAGCAGAATATGTTCAGTCTAACAGATAACACTTCCCAAATATAGTGCAAGTAATGTGTCTTTCAATCTGTCTGTTTGTATACTGACTGTATGAATTGATAAAACTTAGAAATTTTGTAATACTTCGTCATATTATTCGACGTGCGATGTGTGCATACATACATTAATTCGGTCATTTGTTCGATGGCTAAAAAGAAAATTATATGTATTGTGTGTGTAGAATGTATAGAATGTTATCGAAATCAAACAAACGCAAACACTCAACACGCTGATAGCTCCTCTTTTTACAAAAAGCCACCATTTAGAAATGGCACAAAAAAATGTCGGATAAGTTACGCAAACCTATACATATACAAATAAATTTGATTGTGATTTATACTCGTATTTGCCGCGCTGACCGCCATGGCGTCAGTTCCGATTGTAATAATCACAAAGCAAATAAAATCGTATCAAAGCGCCATGAGCGCGTTTGGGCGTGTGCCTGCCTTAAATGTCCCCCACCATCGCACGCAACGGGCGTGCAACGGAAGTAATTTGAATAGTGGTACTTTTAATTTCCTTTATAATTAGTAGTACATTTGTATCTTTTTTTCAAGTAATGTTAATAGAGTGGGTGAAAGAGACAAGTTGCTGATGGCGCAACAGAATGTTGTATATTCAAGATATTGTGTTCAAAAGTTAGTTACCGTTAAAAACCAACTAAATATGTTGCCTTAAGAATGTGCAGATTCTTACTACTTCCGTGCGCATTCTTTTTCTCCACCGTTGCGTTGCAGCTTGTCTAATTTATCCATATACATAAACCCGTATATATTTTCTGTTTTGTTTTATATATGTATTTGTATTGAATTAAGTAAAAGTTAGAATTGGTTATATGCTAAAAGGTGTTACTTGCCTACATATTAAATGTCGGTGCAGCGTAAAAGTGTTCGATTTAACTAGACTCTTTTGTTTGTTACTTATTTTTTGGTTGAAAATGGCATTAAAATGTATGTATGTTAATACCTAAAATTGTATGAGATTTTGCAAAAATTTGAAAATTATTATTTCATTTGTTATTGAACTAAATACATACACATTAAAAGTAAAATTTTCCTTTATCGTTTTCCAAGGTTCTATTTTTTCATTTCACCTGTTGTTTGTTAAACGTATAAAAAGAAATTTTGATTGCAAAATAAAAATCAAAACCCGTTATCTAAGCGTTTGTTAAACATAAGCGTTAGAATTAATATAATTTTTATAAAAGAACTAAAAGCCCTCATACAATAGAGATAGCATTAACAAAATAAATACTATTAGTTAAAAAAAAAAACATATACATGCGTACAACATAATTGAAATTTCTCTAAATACTTGTATGTAGTAAGCGCGAGTTTGCTTTAAAACCTACTACAAGCAAAAAAAAAACAAAAAAAATCCTAAATTTCTATTGTAATGTAACTAATGCTTCAATTATTCGCATATACATATATAAATATATATAACAAACACATACATACATATGTACACATATATATTATATATTTTAAACCGTAAATATTAAATTTAACAACTACATACACATCCAAAAATAATAAAATGAAAAAATATATATTGTATTAAATTGAAAATACCTCCAGAAATTTATCTATAAAAGTAATATGTACTGTTAAAGAGAAACTAAAAAAAATCGAAATACTTTTAAAAAGAGCTGTAACTTAAATGTAACCACGTAGATATTGATCTTACTACTATGTCCACGTACTCTTCTCCTCGTACACAAAGTACTCATACATAATTATAATATTACCAAAAGCAAACTCATGAAACAAACGCCTAAAAATCATAATAAAAACTACCACAAAAATCATCATTCAAAGTCTAAAGGAAAAGTCTAAATTAAACAAGAAAACTTAATAAACCGTAAATTTGTAGGCAATTAGAAACTAACTGCAACTACACATAAAGAGCGTGCATTATTTATTCTTGTGTACGACACGCAGGTAAGTATATACTATTGCTCACATTATAATACAACTTTATAGTTCCTAAGGTTAGCTCTTCATTCTTTTGTTAGCTAATACTTCTAAACTTTCTGGGTCGACTTATTGTGTGGGTCTACTTACGTGATCGCTAGCTAGTTGACCTTCATAAACCAATCGAGCAATCTCACTAGAACAAGCCTACAAAAATACATAAGCGCCGATCAAGAAAACTACACGTATACCAGCAACACCCTTGGGGACAAACTTAGAGGCGGGTAGCCATGCAAAAATCGTAAGATCGGCCTGAAGTACTATCCACCATTCCACTTTTAAATTAATAGTACTCTGACGTAAATACGGTCTGGGCTCGAATCGTAACATCCGTTCCCGGATCGGCAGTATAAGCTGAATTGGACAAAGAGTACGTTCACGTATGTCATAATCCGAAAAATGTGTTTTTACGTGATGAGTAGTGCGATATCGTATGTGGCCGATTCGAGCCCTGGATATTATAGTGGGTTAAACCAGGAGTTTTTCCAGACAAGACCCCGACGATGTATGTCCGCCATGTGAAGGTTACCCACAGGAGACCAACCACCTCTTCACATGCCCACTCAATCCAACCCAACTATCACTTCCGTCGAAACAGCACGTTTCGTGAACCTGCCGATAGTTAATTCCAGACAGGGCTAAGTAGCCGCAACTACAACAACAACAACAACAATAACAACCTACGACTTTCAAAATGGTCGGTTCTACGTTACCCGATTGACTCGGAGCAGCCACTACGACAAAGGACCATCACCCGAGCAGCAACCCCCCATTTTTTCGCATTGGAAGCATGACCCACCGGCAAGTCTGCCACATAAAAATTCACCACTCGTTCACATGACCGTTGCAACAACTGCAATAACTAATTAACTGGCTAATTTTGTTGCATCAACACTCCACATAACAACGTCCGTCCAACCATCAGCCAGTGGACCAACTCCCAGCACGCAACGCCGGACATCCACCCAAAGCAGATGATTCTGTAGCGCCTGCACCAACCTGGTGAGGCGTAATACTACATCAGTAAGATGCAACGCATGCAACAATTGGTGGCACCTGAAGCGCTGCTCCAGCCTCATGCACCATCGCGAGGGGAGTACCGCTTTTACTGCAGACTGCTGCTCCGCCCCCTTACAATTCCCAATGCCTGAACCTGCACCAGTGCCAACGTCAACGCCAGCGAAAACCCCGCAACCGCGGCCCACGTACACACCCACACCAACGCCAACACCAGCGGTAAGACCACCACATCCGCAATCAACACAGCAAGCAGTTCAGGCAGCGCACCAGTACTCCCCCACTCCACGCATAAACGTCACCAGGACCAGCTCAATAAAACTATTGAAGTTCAATTGCTACGAACTTTAAAGCAAGATCGCTGAGATAGTCAGCTCCATGAGGCGCAATGAAATCTCAGTCGCGGCGGTCCAGGAAACAAAACCTCCACTGTGGCTCAAGCCTTCAGAGTCAGGACGAGTTCAACGTCATCCGAAGAGATCGCCCTCGGCGCGCTGGAGGCGGCATCGCCTTTATTTTGCATAACGCGGTCCAATACCGGCTCATAGTAGTCGCGATAGACCACCCAATAGATTTTGTTACATCCGAAAACCGTACGTCCATGAACACAATGAAGACTAACTAGGACGGTTTTACGGTACACACAAACCGCAAATTCAACACTCTTCCACCACCAACATGCGCGCGCCAAGCTGAGGGCAACATCCGCCGGATCTTCAACGTAGCAGCCGCCCGCATCACACCAGCCGACAGGATCGCCAAATTCCGTCCGGGCTTCCCAGCAGAAGCGGCGGGACTCGCAGACGTGCGTGATCGAATCCGCCAATCTAATCCTGGTGATACCCACATCAGGGATTTCAACAAGGACATTAGTAAACTGGTAATCAAACACAAGCGGAAAACGTGGAACGAGCATCTGGAAAACTACAATCTCTCCAGCGGAGTCAGTAAACTGTGGACGACAGTAAAATCCCTAACATCCGACGAAACGTAAGGAAAACGTTGCCGTTACATTTGGAAATACCATAACGACGATCATCCCCGAGATGTGGAAAACGGGTAGCATCATTCCCCTCGTTAAGCCAGGAAAGAAGGTGAACACAGGGGACTCTTACCGGCCAATCTCCCTCTTGTCCCCAGTGGCAAAGACAATGGAAGCACTACTCCTCCCCAGCCTGCCGAAATATTTGAAACCAGCCGAACACATGGATGCCGAAAAATGCATATAGCACACAGAACCGACGTCGTCCCTGTGATAGGACAGTCCTAGTCGCGGTCCCAATATCGACAGCCTTTGCGGGAAAATCAATGAGTATCTCACCGATCTTGCAAACTTCTTCACTGCCAGGAGCTTCACCATCTCCGCCCTGAAATCCACCGCCGCACTGTTCACCACATGGACTAAGGAGGTTAGGCTGCAACTGAAACCATCCCAAAGGTCGACAGACTATTCTCCTTTCAGTGCACGCCTTAGCCGCCTGCGAAAAATGCGAGCTAGGAACAAAGTCCTCAAGTCCCTAGCCGGCAGCACTTGGCGAGCCGACAAAGAAACCCTACTCACCACATACAGAGCAATCGGCCGGTCAGTGGCAAACTACGCAGTGTGGTTGGCCGACACCAGCGATACACAGTGAAGAAATGTACAAACATAAATGCAGCTCCCCTTTTCAACAGGCTGCCATCGCATATCATCCGAGCATTACCTCCACCACACTCTAAAAAGTGCATGTAAAACTACTACTGAAAAGTGTTTATTTTTCAACCAGAATCTGTTCAAGTATGCGCACAAGATGTTCAAGATTTGATTTTGAACATGAGTTGTTTAAAATATACACATGAAATGTTTAAAATTACAAACATTTTGAAAGTAAAAATATATTTTTTACAAATAATAAATACTAAGTGCCAGGGGCGCACGCAGGAATATATTTTTGGAGGGAAAGGGTTTATACTTCTAAATATATATCATCAGCAAATACTGAAAATTCGCTCTTTAAAATACATTTATGAAAGTTTTATTTACAGTATGAAATTAATAAATAAACTTTTTAAAGTATCATCAATTTCAGTTCACATAAAATTTACATAAAATTTACAAAGAACTCAGACTTTTTCAACCGGCTTCAAAAAAGGGGAGGTTATCAATTCTGCGGAGTGTTTTTACTTCTTTTATTTATTCCACCGCATAACTTTGCACCGCGTGAACCGATTCCAATAATCTTTTTTTTTACCGGAAAGGTGGTACCTTAAGGGTCGTCTCGTAATTTGGTTTAGATCCGATCATTAAATCATGAAAAAATTAACGGTTAAAGATGCACTCAACTTTCAAAAGTAATACAAAATTTTACAAAAGAATTAAAAAAAAATAAATTAAATAATTTCACGAAATTTTTACACTTTTTTATTAATTTTCGTCGATTTCTAGTTTCTAATTTTTAATAATTCGAAAAACGAAAATTTAACTGAACTTGTATTTTAATCATGTAGCTCATTTTGGTGGAACGAATTCGAAGTTAGCAAATTAAATCTTCGAATGCTTATTAAGTACATATCAGTGGTAAACTTTTTTAGGCTGTAAAGTGTAAGCAAATTAAATCTTCGAATGCTTATTAAGTACATATCAGTGGTAAACTTTTTTAGGCTGTAAAGTGTAAAAGGCAACAGTAAGTGAGTATGCATTGCATATTTTTAGGACAATGTTTTCATTCGCAGTTAAACTTTAAAGAGCTCTCAAGAAAAAAAGATAAATTCTTACAAAATGACACACAAGAAATGGAAAAGAAAATTTTTTCTTTCAAAATTTCTTATATCATAATAAATTTAGCCCAAAACCACCCCTTGTGTGCGCTACGTGACAAATTTGATATGTAAAAGTAAGCAGACCTTGTTTAATTTTGCACACAATAGGAGAGGAAACTGGTTACCTCTCTTTATATGCGTAAATTTAAACGAACATTTTTTAGAGGAAATTTTAAACATTTTATGTGTAAACTGTGAAAATGTGAACAATAAATGTTTAAAACTCAAAAAACAAATTAGAAATTTGTTTTAAGCCACA
Source organism: Rhagoletis pomonella (assembly GCF_013731165.1). Classification (NCBI taxonomy): domain Eukaryota; kingdom Metazoa; phylum Arthropoda; class Insecta; order Diptera; family Tephritidae; genus Rhagoletis; species Rhagoletis pomonella. The sequence continues at coordinate 36,904 of NW_023459044.1, read as the reverse complement.
CATATGATAAGTAAAAGTAAGCAAGCAGTGTCTAAATTTGCATTCATTAAGAGAGGAAACTGGTTACCTATCTTAATATGCGCAAATTTAAACAAACAGTTTTTAGAATGCAAGAAAGCCAGATGCTAGCAGTGAAAGAGCACAACACGTTGCTATCGACGAAGTACCTCGTTCCAACAACGCGCTGCTTCGAAACAATCCGCCCCGTCCGAGATGTCAGACGTCACCTGCACAAATGGAAACCCGAGCGGGGCTTAACCACCTACACACCGATGCAGTCAGGACGAGTCTCAGTACCCGCAACGACAACATCGTCCTAGGCCGTCGACCACCGCCCATCAACATCGACGAAGCAGAACTGCAGAGAGAGACTAGGAGCACCCTAGCACAACTACGTTCTGGGTGGTGCCACAGACTAAACAGCTATTTATCCCGGCTGAACTCAGAAGTAGCAGACACCTGCCCAGCATGCGGGCGAGGTCCATGCAACACCCAAGACCTCTTACCATGCGCGTCCAACCCCACGACCCTGACACTATGACAGAAGCTCTATGGACCGTGCCTATCGACGCCGCCCGCTTTCTTAGCCTCAGGCTTGTAGAGTCAGAGGATGAAGACGGCCCATGACGGAACCCCGGGGGTTGAGCACTGCTGCTACAACAATAACTACTTTCAGGAAGCCAAATCATCGAAATCCAACGGTTCGTATGAAATCTTTGCTGAAGCTCAAACGACTTGCCGTATCGGCGCAGAGTACTTAACATCAAAGTTCAAATTGTGCGCGAATCGCGGCATTCGATATCGAAACTCTGTTCGAAATTTTACTTTGAGATCACGACATTCGACTGCGAGAGCTCTTCGTCAATTTAAATTGTACTGGGGAGAAAACAGTTGTAATTTGTTTTCGATTCGAAGCGGGCCCTCCACTGGGCATTCTTACCGTCCGGAAGTTTGGAAGAAAGTGGAGGGGTTAACAAATAGGAAAATGCGGAATATGCTGAATAGGTAGACTTCTACAAATCAGTTATCCATTTCTCCACATAAATTACTCCACGCACTATTCCTTCCTGAACTTACTATTTACCGCCCAGATCCGCATGCATTATCATCGCAATGATAAAAGAAGCCGGCAACGAAAAAAGCCAAAAGTCGATCGATAGGCCAAGAGGAAAGAGCACAATCTGCTTCAGTATAAATAGCCTCTAAACCACTTCGATTGGTGTAGTAGGCTTGAATCAACTAGGAATATGAGTAGAATGGACCCAAACGTCGCATACGTCTTACCACCAATTGGGACGGCTTTCATTGGACAACTTTATACTCTAAATACTCATCTTTGCACCAGAAGCCCTTTCGACCCAACCAAATGTAGCTATGCAAGTTCTCACGACAGTCGGGTCTACGTAACCAGAACGACCCAGACTTATATCTGGCCAAGGACTGTCACAAGCAACACTCACCAAAAAGTCTTTGGGGATTCTGTATGCTGCTACAACAACAAAAACATGCAAGTATTGGAATTTTTTTTAGAAGAGTTAGTTACCCCCGTACTGGTACAACAATGACAACAAGCGCGTGAACCATGATAACGGCAGAGTCACCCGCCTTTCCACGCTTATAGCAGGTAGTTCTAACTTAAGAATGGCGCGGGGTTCCATGCGACCATAGGCTGTTTGAGATTTCCTTTTTATGATAATTTTTCCTTCTGGCTAAAGCATTAGCATTTTATAGTACCTTACCTAGACGCCAGCTATGTGCCCGTCAGCCAAACGAAGTTTAAGATTTCAATAGTGGGTATTTATCTAATTAAACTTCGAGTATTTCTTCTTCTTAAGCACAACAACCGCTTGTCTGTTTGGACCGAGAGCAAAGATCTTCCATTTGTTCTTTCTAACGCACCCAAAGACTTCTCAACTTTGTTTTGTGCCATTAAATGGATTTTCGTTTCTCGAGAGAGGTATATCCTTTCCAATAGTTTACCGATCTCAAGTTAGAATCTGTTACCAAGTGAGACGCTTTGTACAAAGTCTCAACTGACCTCGAAGGTCACGGAAAGGTTCTTCTCATTTTGGACATAGCTAAAAAGTTGTGCTGAACGTCAATATAAGAGTAAATACTGTACTAATAAGTCGGGACGTAGATATCAAATTTAGATATGGCGGCGGAGCGGATCTCCACTTGTGAATTGGGTAAACAACATTCTTTAACGCCGACTTTGAGCTGAGTTATTGTTGTTCTCACAACGCACATAGGGGTATTTAGCCGATTTATGCGGCCAAAATTATTTTTATGAATATTTCAACTCAAAATGTTTAGAAAAGACGTGTTATGACATATAGAATTGTAAATGTTTAAAATCAAGTAGGTTAAAACATTAACAGAGTTGCCACCTGTTAAAAATGTTTGTTCAATTTGTTATATGAATTGCTGCAATATGGGTATCAATGAAAATGGGTTTGAAAAGTCTTTATCCTCTAAGGAACCTTCCAGGGTTTAAAAAATCAAATTCAACTTTAATGGAAGGAATTAAATAATTCAAATATGTATCACAGGATAGGTAAGAAATGGATGTATTCGAGGTGCAATTAATGCGGCAGTGTTACTCTTTTATGAAAGAGTATCACGTTCTACGCGAAAATTTGGACGAATAAAATTTTGACAATCAGTTACTCATCATTGGCAAATCAAAAGCAACATAAACATTTTTACTGCGCAATTTCTGCAACATTTTAGAAAAGTTGAAGTTGAGCTTCAGCAACATGTCATCAGGAAAGCAATAAGTCTGCAATATTGCGGTAATTATTACGTAACTCGAACGCACCCATTGTAATAAAACTACATTTTTGTAATAAAAACAGTCTTATTTATTGTTAAGAGAATTAATTTGGAGTAAATTAGCGTCCTAAATTACTGAAATATCGGAGTTTTCGTATTTTCAACGCATTGCTTTTCCATACCAAGTGCACCGATTTTGGTACAAATTGATAAATCGGTTACCGAGATATACATTTGTGGTCAAAAGTGCGCGGCGCCACGCCCATTATCCAAAAATTTATAATTTTCATTAATGCTAAGAGGTTATTCCAAGAATCGATTTAGAGTGAATTAGCTTCAGTAGTTATTGATTTATCGCAGTTTTCGCGTTTCTGTAAATCACCGTTATATGGGAAGTGGGCGTGGTTATCGCCCGATTTCAAGAATTTTTAGCAGTTATGTTAGATATAGCCTAGGCAAGGCTCATACCGAGTTTGGTACGGATTAGTGAAGTGGATACTGATATACAGCATTTCATAATAAGTGGGCGGGCCACAACCATTTTCTAAAACTTTAATAATAATCCTATTTTGTTCCAAAATTTTAGTTTACATACTAATTTTTAACAATTTGGATACAATATTTACTGAAATATCGTAGATTTATTTTAATTTAAACGCTTGTATACCCAAAACTATTTCTTTAATCATCGCTTATATAACACCAATGTAAAGGAAAACAAATGTTTATTCCGAAATATATAACATAGTTGGGTTCGCCTTATATTCCCGCAGATTTCTAGCAACAGGACCGAAAGGTCCAAGAAAACATGACGTTTGCTAATATCTCGAAAACTATTTATTTGTTAAATTAAATGGATTCATATTCTAGTTCAGCGGCCTCAAATTCATCTAAAAAGTTTAATTTTAGTGTTAAAATAGATCTAAAGTAGTGTTACTATATACTAGTCGTGTTTTTAGATTTTTCCTTAATACATTTTCTAAGTTAAGAAATACCACTTATCTGCCATTTTCTGCGGGCAATCTTTTCACACTATATTAGCCAAATTTCTAAGCTTTCAATTGAACAAAGAATAATAACGCGATCTTTCCCGGGGATACAACAAATTCCTTAATATTCACAAAATTGACAAAAAAATACTCGTTGAAAACCGCTATTTTCGTTACATTTAAATTGAACTTTTGCTTAATAAATAAAATTATTAAAGAACATTTACGCTTAAATGCATTATTACGGTCTGTATGCGGAGCCATCACTACTTTTTAAGAATATACTGCAGTAGTCAAAATATTAACTTAAAACCGTCACGATCTTTCTAGAGAGCGAAAATTTATTTATAAGCAGCGTTAGAATATTCTGTTTCTGGTCAACGGGGAGCGTTCGCTGTGCAAGTTAGAAAAGTGAATGGGGCTGGGAAATGTTATTTGGAATGTTCCCTATCGAATGTGACTAACTTTTTAAGTTTTCTCTAAAATTTTATCAAACTGGTTTTTGGCCGCCTAAATCGTTCAAATACCCCTATGTGCAACGTCTGGAAGAGTGGAGGAACGGAAGCACAACCAGTGTCGACATTCAAAAACTCTAAGAAGTGTGCCAACCATATTGCAAATGTACTCTAGGCATTAGTGTGCTCCTGAAAAATATCACCATCTTGGGGAAATCCTTTATTTGGTTCTACGCACAAAATAAATGCATACACGTAAGTCTAACAGGCTAACCTAATATTCGCTCACGCCACCAATTTACCGAATGACCAACCGAAATTGAACGGCATGCGTATGAAGCTAACTCAATTTCCAATTTTTGTTCTGCGTGACATTTTGATTTGATGTTTCGCTCAATGAAATCAAATGCAAACGCACACAAGCCAATTTCGGGTGACGCAAAAAAATAAGTTCGACGGCGCGAATATTAGGTTAGCCTGAAAAGTTTGAAATAAATTTATATAAAAAAATTGAAAAAATTAAACAAATTTTTTACTTTGTCCAGCTATAACTCAGCGAGTTTATGAATTTATACGAATATCATTCAACACGCAGACTTAGTCAATGTTCTGTCGAATTTTTTGCGATGTAAAAAAATAATTAAATTTTGTCAGACCGTGGTAGCGACTCTTGAAAATTTGTTTAAAATTTTGTAACTTCGTGGTTGCCTTTGTTTTGTACGTAGAACGAAATGAAATGCTGCCCCATACAAAATTTAGATGTTCATATTTTAAGTACCACCCTACTAGGCATTTGTTACCAGTTTTCCGCTTTTTGTTCTACATATATATGTTTCCATTTTAAATAAGAACGCATGTTGTTTTTTGTTAAAAGTTTTATTTGTAACTTTATTTTATTTATTTTTTTGCGGGTTGTTTCTTCTTATTTTTGTTGTTTTTGGGTTTTTGTTTCTTTTAGGTTTTGTTAAATGTCTATAAAGTATATATAATATATATTCTGTGTTTTTTTTATTAATTTTTATAATTGTTTTTTGTTTTTTTTTTTTAATTTCATTACTTATTTTGTTTAATTGTTTGGTTTATTTATTTTTTTCGGGGTTTTCCGCAATTTTTTACGCTTATCTCTTTCTTCGACTAGCAATCAGCATAATCAGCATCAAGATTATTATTATT
>NW_023459044.1:4416-26512 GCF_013731165.1 Rhagoletis pomonella | reverse complement strand
TTTGGGCTCTGTCACACGGTCAGTATTTATTGACGTGATCCAAGTATAGCGATATTTATTGACGGTGTAGTATGCAGTATTGATGGATCGTGATCCATATCGCAAAATTTCTAAAAATTTTGACATCTGGATCGCGGATCGCAATACCGTCAATAAATATTGAACGTGTAGCACTTTCAAAACGCGATCCATACATTTCTTTAGTACATCTTTTACTCTCATAATGTAAACATCGGCTCTGCCTTCACTCTCTGGGCTTAAAATCTTTCAAAACAAATTGAACAAATCTTAAAATAATTGTCATAAATAATAAATGCATTATCTGTAAATTATACGTACAAAATAAAAATATTTTCTTGCGTCTTAATAAGCGTTCAGCAAAAAAAATATGCAAATACTGACGCGCTAAATATTGAACATGTAGCATTCGTGCGCGATCCATCAATCCATCAATATGGATCGCGATCCAAATATCGTGATAATTACTGACCGTGGGACAGAGCCCTTTGGGTAAGCGTATTACGGGTGATGGCAGCCCTGCACTTAATAAAAGCAATTGGCATCGTTGAACATAGGCGATTTCCATGACGTAGTTACAGTATTTCAACACGACTTAAGGTGAGTGTAAGTATTATCTGCGCGTAAACAGCAAATCTATTATGACATTGGAAGGAAATCTAATTAAATTCAAAAAACCACCCATTGAAATGTTAACAGTGTAGCAGTTTAGATGGACACTAGGTTTTTCTTAAAATTTTAACAAGCATTAAGTCAGTTCCAGGTATTTCAGGATTTGCAGGTTTTACAGGTAAAGCGGTTTTCGCCATTAATAAACCTTATGAAAGGTGGCGTACGTTAACAGCTTCCTGTAAAAACCTGCAAATCATGAAGTACCTGTTACATACTTATTAAAAAAGAGAAACATCGGAAAATATCGATGTATCGATAGTTTTGGGGCGATCGATCGGCATCGATGTTAGTGTTTACGATACATCGAAATATCGATGTATCGATGTTGGCTCTGAAAATTTGCATCCCTAACTGGAAGTCACATCTCAAAGCTGTTACCAACAATACTGTTAGAGAGGCAAAGCTGACGTGGTATTTTGGAACCGTTTGACCCTTCGATTTGTTGAGGGAAGCTCACACATAAGCTTATCGTTCTGTGGATTGGGCGATTGTTGCAAGAGTAATAATTTTTTTATCGGAAAAAATTATCTCACGACCTCTTTTTGTTCTTATTTGTCGCACCTACGCACCCGACGAAATTGTCATCCAAGCTTGCTGGAGCAAGGATGACCCTTTGGTGGGAACCGACACATAGGTTGCAAAGTGAATGACTAGAAAGTGTTACAAAAAAGCATAAAGCAGGAATACGCGGCCAAGCAAACATTTTTAAGTTGTATAGCAAAAAATAATACATATTTTTTTTTTTTAATTTTGTTTTCATAAAAGGTTTCGTCCGATTTTTGGAAATCGATTAAACTTGCTTTTTTCGATAATAAATTTGGTTTTAAAATCAATTTAGGACTAGTATGGTTTTCTTATAAAATAATGCGTGAAAACCTTAGCAAAACTGAAAAAAAAATAAAAAAAAATGTGTTTTCTGGGTAAATACACACAGATATCTTAAGACTTCTTTATTCGCATATATGTACATATATCGTTCGGAAGGCCCGAGTTTCTTCTTTTCAAACCCGACAATAAACTGAAACTCGGTTCATAATCGACTAAGTCACAGGCTTATAAGTGCGCAAAAGTACGAAAACCCGTTTTTTTTTTTAACGGTAAATCAAGAAATTGGGGGTGTTAGACAAATTTCATATTTCGATTCTTGTTTTACTCGAAAAGATCTACCAGAAAATATACATAACTTCCAAGGAATTTTTTGGTATCGCACAGTGTTATCTCTCAGATTTTTACAGCTTCAGTGCACTTTCACTTACCGACCTTGCAACGACCTTTTTTAACAAATGGATGAGGGAGGACGAGCTGCCACGGGATGCCTTCTGATCTCGTCTTTATTTATTCTCGGTGCCAACTCACTTTTCAACAGCGAGTTAAATATTCCGAACTGAGCTACTGAGCCATATATTTCCTGACCACTTACGTGAAATAATATCACTTGGTGCTTTGAATGGCAATATTGAAGAAAAATCAGGGCAACAGTCTACTGCATCACCATCAAATGAGTTTCTATGAATTATTTGAATTAATTTAATTACATTTACTTAATCAAAGAATTTTTGTTAAAATGTTGTGTGCTCCTAAAAAATTTTAAGTACAATACATTACGTGGAATATCTTTGCACAAAACAAGTTAACATTCCTCAAATTTGTAAATTAAGTAAAGCTTGTCCTATCCAGCTCTCAAGAAAAAGTTAAATTTTTATATACATATAAAAAATGCTCAAGAAATGAAAGAGACATTTTTTTCTATTAAAATTTCCTAAACCACTATGCAGTTTTCAAGAAATTTTGAACAATTTGTACTACACTGCTCTAATTTTTTTTTAATTAACCTGATGGTTAATTCTTGTTCTGCGTGAATTGAAAACATTTTGCATCACATCTCATAAAATTACGTTTTGCTTATCAAATGAAAATAAAATAGTTTTTCAAAAAGTTTTCATTGTGAAAATTATGAGAAATTGTCTCCTGCTGTTTGTTGAAGCGACAGAAAAATGAAAAATATTTCTTGAATTTTTTTTGAGATCTTCCAGCTATCTACAAATAACAATCGGTAATTATAAAGCTACAGATAATCTTTAAATATCGATAAATATATCGAAAAAATCATCAATGAGCATATCGATAAATACAGTACTAAGAAACATAAAATAAAGATAAAAATAAAATATCGATATACATACATATATCGATAAACAGGAAGATATCGAAAATTATCGAGTATGATAACATGCCAAATCTCCATTAGTACCAAGCGTTCGCACATCTTTTCTTAAAAAATAAAAAAAAAAACTTACAAAATTTTGAAAATATGAATAAAAAGTTTAAACCTTAAATTATTTATGTTTGCGATTGTATGTAGTATGTGTGCAAATATTTTCTTCAGTAGCTTCGTGTTTTATATACTTTTGAAAATTTGATTAAATGCTTTTTTATACTATAATTTCATTTTGCGGTCCTTGCGGTATTCATGGTTTCTATTTCTGTTACTATTTTTTATTTTAATTTCTGCATCTGTCACTAATATATACTTTTGAATCGCTTTCTGCACTAAATTCAGCTTACTCACAAACTTATTAAATGATTTAGCAAATTTTGCAATACTATTTTGTTTTTTGCTTTTAATTAATTAATTTTCTTTTGCCACCACCAATCAACATATATATGTACATATTGTGATGGTGCAATACAATATTGTGTATGCTCAGTATTTTTTAACAAATAAAATCCCTTGCTTGATTTTTATTATTAGTATAATTTACTGGTAATATCTCTAAAATTTTATTTTTTTTCATTTGCCCTAATTATCGTTAAATGATATTAGTTTAAATATTTTTTTTAATATTAAATATTCTTCAAATATTGTATGTATGTGTATAATTTTTATTATTATTTATTTTATTACTAAAAACCTAGCACTGCTAACGTGTGTATGTTTGTATTTATATATGTATGCAGTCACTTTAAACATATTACAGTGAGTTAAAAATACATAGCCATACATAGTACTATTTAATTTTGTGTTAAGGTGTTTGTGTTTTTTCTTTTTAGAAGAGGACATAAGCTTTTTGAGCAAACAAAATGGTAAGACGGTGTATTTTTTGATTTGTGTTGATTAAAACAATGTTCAAAATAAAAAACATATGCTTAGTCTTAATTAAGTCTAAATATGCTTACAAAATCAGCAGAATATTTTCTTACAATTAAAAAAACTGTATTTGAAGGTTTTGTTATTCAATAAAAAAAAACTTCGCCTTGTTTAAAACCCTTCTATTTTAAATTGAGTTCATCGAGCTCTAAATATTGTAAATTCTTCTTTTCAGCTGCTGCTTTGCTAATTTTGTATGCTTACGCGGTTTTCTGTTACTCCGTGCGTGCATTTAATGAATGCCTCAAAAAACTTAATTTTTTATCGCTTTTTCCACAAAAGCATTTCACTGCTCTACTACCGTTAAGTCAGTACTAACACCGGCGTAATATATTCGAGTATTTTGCTCTTTATTCATGTGATACGTGTTTTTTAATTCTTATTTCATTTAAATTTTAAATTTATTTGTATCTGATATGGTTAAAAATAGCAGTTTTCTACAAAAAAACGCAAGGTCTTTTTTGGATAGTGTGTGCTTAAGTGTTTAAGTAGACAACCGGGTGAATTATTAGATGCGAAAAAAATATATAATTTATATTGGCACGAATTTTGGTCATCTCTTTTCAAGTTTGGCATTTCGGCATTCTTTTAGTGGGAAAAATCACACTGAAGATGACGCAACGCCTAAACCTATTGGTCTCCAAACCAAAATTGACAAGGGATGACGGAAATCCGTTCCAAATAAATAATCTTTGTTGGCAAAATTTTTTTCGCAACTTTGCAACATAAACGGCACTTTTTCGAAAGCTTGATCTAAGTGCGTAAAAAAGTGGTATTTAATTGCCACTAAAATAATTTCTACAAGTTTCCAATGCAATTATTTTTCGACCACGCACTTCATTTCAAGTTGAAATTGTCATGACAACATGAAAAATATTTCGTACAAAGAAATCTTTCTGAGTTAGGAAACCTCTGTTAAATAGCTGGCTTACTTCTCTATCCACGACTGTAAAATACTGGCGGCTTTTTAAGTAAATTATTGGAAATGTATTATTATACTCCATTTGCATTCAGCGCTCAGCTGTTTCCAAATGAGCTTTTTATTTGCATTCCGTCAATAACTCCATTCGTCGAAATTTAAGTTCCTTTTTAACACTTCACTTAGCAGTGGACGACACCTTAAGCTTTATATTGTGAAAGCTGTCTTTTAGCTGTGAAAGTTCTACAGCACTGCGGACATGAGCTTCAAATATTTAGTTTAGCTCTGCATTTAATAAGCTTCGTAGTCGCTTAAAAATCTTACAAATAAAGAACATTAAAACAATTCAAGAAGGCTACGAAAGCATTTTTAAATATTATTCAGTGTTCAATTTTGTATATGCTGCTTAGCTCTAATGCTAAAAGCATCCCTGTGTCGATTTTTCTAGGTTGATTAGTTTGCATTACTACATACTTTGTAGAGTTATTCTTCGCTTTCACATATAGTCTTTTTTTTGGTATAACAGTATTAATATTAATATTATTACTTTATTTATTTACTTACTCGTAATTTAGGTATTCATTTAATATGATTCTCAATCACTACTTGCGTTTAAATATTATTTTGTGAAATTTCGCTTCTTCTTATTTTACTTTATTAGTTTATTTGAAACCATTTTACAATAAAAAATGTTTTTGCTTTAATATGTTTTTGTTATCAGTATGTAATATCATGCATTAGCATTTATGACTTTTTAGCGCTGTTTTAGAATTTTTACTAATTTCAGTTTACTTCTGCCACTTTTATTGTTACCCGCTGCTTTTTTAGCTTTATTATGTAAGAAAAAAATATTAATGTATGATCAAAAATAGTGAAAAACTTAAAACAAAAAATTTAAAAACAACGCTTTTCTTCATTTTCCGGATTTTGCTTTCGATAATCTTGTTTTCAAAATTATGTTTTATCCCCTTCTTACCAATGCGTTTCGCATTAAGTGTGATTTACTGATTTATGTATATATAATTTCTTATTATTTGCTATTTTCTGCTGATTTGGTTTCTAAAACTTTTATTGTTCATTTAAAGGTGCTCTTTAAATCTAAAACTTTTTGGTTTTGGTTTTTAATTTAAGTAGTTAACAATTTGTAATTTCTTTTGTGGTTGCTTTGAATGTATTTGTAAGTTTTGATATTTTGCGAATCAAAGTTTTTATGTAAGAAAAAAAAAACAAATGGAAAGCTTAAGTCAAAAAAGCTGATAATATATATATATATATATATATTAATAAAAAATAAACTGAGTTTAATACAGCAGAAAAATTAACAAAAATTCGTAATTAGCTTCCACTGTTGTAAGCTTTGAAGTTATAAAACTTTCATGCAGCTTTGGTTCACTACAGCTAGAAAGCTTATGCTTCGTTTTGAGCTAATAATTTAAAGTTTTAATGCGGTAATGGGCAGTGAATTGCCCCACGCATAGTTTTTTTAGGCTTTCTATACACTTGTGTAGACGTGTACAGGGAAAAAGCTTTCGCAGTCTACTACTGTTATAAACTTTCCCACTAGCCAGTTTTTAACAAAAAACCCAAAGAGCTTTTAGGAAGGAAAATATTCCGCACGGAATGTGTTTTAAGGAATTTATTTTTTTTTTTATGGTAAATATTTCAAAGCATACATCAAATTTTAACGATTTTATGAAGTTGCGACTGAAATATTCTTAGACACCGAGGGAGAGAGAGACCCGGAAATGTTTATGAAACCTTCTATTGCTCGGTATAGGTGAAATGCAATGAGAATTATTAAAAAAATTGATTTAGTAGAAGTATTAAAAAAGTGAAGCGAATGTGACTATAAAAAGGTGAAAGCATAACAAAGCTAAAACCAAAAAGTTTAAAAATGAATGAAGACTATAAAAGAGCACAATAAAATCTTATTATTGGGTGAGATTTGTGAAAAGCTTTTACTTAGCAATAAGCGAGCTTTCACAAAAAAATAACAACAATAATAATTATAATTATGTGGTAAAACAAGGTTAGTTGTTTTTTAACTTTTTTCCAAAACTTTCACATGTTCAAAAGTCACGCCTGTAATAGTGCTTCGCATTTGTAAGAAAATAATATAAAAGGAGCTTTCATTGCAAAAGAACACACGTGTTTTTCAAAAACCAATTGTAATTGTATCTGTGCTAAAATTTAGATTCCTATGTGCGTGTGTGTGTATTTACTAACATGCGGACGGAATTTTCTGAATCTGAATCGAATATTAAATAAATTGCAAACACCTATGAAATTTGTAACAAAGAAGCTTACAGAAAATTTAGTATACATATGCATGTAGGTACACACTTGAGCATAAATTTCGCCATAAATTTAATACATTGATGAAAAAAATGCAGTTCTAATATTTTATTAAGAACAGCCAAAATATGTTTGAAGCTTTTAAGTTTTCGACTTTCTTTTGGATTTTTTATTATTATTTTTAAAGAAAATTGTATTTTTTTATACTTTATTAGCTCTAAAAAGCGGCACTCAATTCTGCTAAGCTTTTGCAAAATGCAATTCTGATATTTTTGATTTATCTTACATATACAAGTAAATACTATTTATGAAAGTATGTATGTATGTATGTAGGTGATGCATATGTATTTGATTATAGGTATGTGCTATGCCCTAAGTGACTTATGACGTAGTAGCTGTGTACAGTTGTTGCAGTTATGTCTGCTTTGTAAAATTAATTATCAGCAATTCTTTTTTCTTTACTACTACTGAGTCTTTACCTAAGTTTTGTAATTAAATATTTTTTGTTTTTAAATTTTTTTATTTTGTGTATATTTATATTTTATTTTAACTTTAAACTTATTTACAATATAAATTCGCTTTATGTTTGTCTTGCATAGTTTTTCGGCTCCTCAGAAATGGTCAGTTAGTGTTGATAATGCCTTGTAGTGCAGTGTATGAGTGTGTGGGTGCGTGTGAGGGCGTGTGAAGTGACTGTAGAAGCTTTTGGGCACCTTTTTATTTTTATTTCTTATTGTAAAAGCTTGTAGTTGGGATATTTTTTTAAAGAATAAATTATAGCAATTATTTTTGGCACAAATGTGTTATTCAAATCAATCAAAGAAAACGAAAACCTTTTAAAGCTTCAAGTATGAAAGCTTTAGTGCGAAAATAAGTTTGTGAGCTTGTACGCTTGCAAATAAAAGCTTAAAAAATGAAAGCTGCAAAAAGCACAAAAATTCAATAAAGTTAAAAATCAAAAGCCACTTTTATCAATCAAAGAAATTTATATCGTGTAGACATGTGTACAAATATGTGTGATTTTTAACACTAAAAGTTGATCACTTATATATGAATAATGCTATTTTAATATTTCATCAATATGTATTTATAATAAACCCTCTTATTTAATATAAATTTTTTTTTTGTGTGGCATATAATTTAAATATTTGTATATTAGTAATAATATATTAATAATAATTGCAAGAAGTACCCTGTATCCTATTTACTTTAAACATTTTCCTTAAGCATGTGCTCATTGGCTTATCTATGTATGTATGTAGGACTACTATTAAGAAAAGCTTTCACTGTGAAATTTGTGGATTTAAATTGCATGTTCGCTACTTACATTTATACCAAAAAGCTTGCTTTAATATAATCTAAAACTTTATTGTTACTCGCATTTTAACGTTACTTTTTGCAGGTTAAAGGCAATTCCAAAGTTTGTGGTTTCTTTTTTTAATTAAGTGAAAAGCTCAAATAAATTGTTAAAAAATTACAATACCAGAGCAAAAGAAATAAAAGGCTTTAGTGTTTACCTAAGTGAAAACAATTTTTGTAATTGCAAATTAAAAAGCCATCATACATACATATATGTGCATATGTATGTTTTAAAAATATAACAATAGAAACCAAGAATAAGCAAACTTACTACTTAACTTTATTTTAGGCAAATTTACTCCCACTAAACGGGAGTGCTAAATAATTTACTCTTGTCATTCGTCATATCAACGTTTTACTTTTCTACTAAAGCTCTCTAATAGCAGCGCAAGCTTCACGCTTGCTTTCACTATACCCAATCAACTTTCATCAACTAAATAGCTGATATTTCATAAAATGCATTAACAATCTTTGAATGTGCTTATTTTGGACTCAATGCTTTGACAATTTCTTAAAACTTTTAAGCTTTTGAACCACGTTTCGCCTTTTCCAATTAAATCCTGCAACTTTCATCAATTTCATAATCATTATTTTTTAATCTCATAATCACATTCTATAAGAATGCTTTCTTAAGCTGTACTCATTCTTTCTAATGTGTATTTAGCACAATTAATCAGCACCTTATTACTACGTTCTAAGTATTTCACTACTAAATACTACAATTTTAAACATTTTTAATATATGTATGTATGTATATGCAATTGTGTATGGATACTTAATTCAAACTTATTTACTTAGTCAAACGCTTAAGATCAGTTCTAGTTTTATATTAAAGATTTTAATAACTATAAACTTTATTTTAAGGTTTTTTTTTTAATATAATTTCCTTTCTATGTACAGTACTAAGGAACGTTTTTCGATAAGAGATTCATTATCTGTATTTACTTTATTGGTACTTATAAAATTTACAGCATAAATTCTTAACTTCATTTAAGATGAAGTTTTCGCATTGACAAGGTTGCAGCCTAAATTAAAAAAAAAAAAAAAAAACGACAAGCAAAACGAAAACGTGCGCTGAAAAAGCTTTTTTGCTTCCGACTTCAAATAATTTCTTTCAGTTAATTAAGAAATAATCTGGATTTTGCCCAAAATTTTATTTTAATTGGAAGCTTTTGTGGTATGCTCTCGGTCGAACTAATGCTGACATGCCTATTATTGCGCTTTTTAAGGTAATTAAAATACTTCATTGAAATAGCTTAAAGAACCTGTAAACGAAAGCTTTCTCTGAATAATTATCGAAAGCTTTTACTGAAGTTAATATAAAAGATTTTATTTTTCGATTTTTTCATGCGCCTACATACATACATACATATGTATGTAGTTGCATATAAATGGGGCGTATCGAACTTGCATTGTTTTATGAAAATTCGGGGTGAAGTTCTTTTAAGGAATAGAGATTCTTCAAAGATTTCCAAGGCTCTTTAAGTTATAGCTTTTATGTAGACGTGTACAGAGCAGAGCAGAGCTGACTCTGATCGCGACTGATCTGAATCATAGATAATGTAAACCTTTTGGGACAAGCTGTCAATAATAATTTTACTTTATTAAATCAAATCTGTTTTATAAGCTTTGTGAGCTTTAAATCAATAAGAAAAAGTAACGTATTTGTTCTACTATTCAAATAAATTGTAGATTAAATTTGAAGAAAAGTTCAGTTTAATTATTTGAAAGCTTGTGGACGTTTGAAAGCTTATTGAAAATATGTAAAAGCAAAAAGAATGCTTTAAAATTGTATAAGTGCATCGTCCGCGGAGAATTTTGGCAAAAGCTCCAGAAATCATGTTACGGATAGTTTCAAAACTTTATGACAGCTTTGTGAGCTTTACATCAAATATGAGATTGAAGGCATTTGTTGATATCATCACAAGACACGAATAAAGGCGCAAGTTCAAAAGTGGACCGCGAAAAAGACGCACTTCAGCGACGAAAGGCATCCAAACCTAGCCGGCGGCGAAGAAAGACGCGTTAACTTGTTTTCGCGGTCAACTATGTTTGCGAGTATAATAATAGTATGTATATTCCTTAAAAAGTTGTTGGGGAATAATGCTGAAGTGACTGTCCTTGGCTAGGTATTAGGGCTGTGCGATTATTCGATTACTCGAGCAAGTTGGTTAATCAATTATTCGGTTAATCAATTACTCGAGTAATCAAGATTTTGATTACTCAAAACGATGATTAATCGAGTTACTTGAAATATGATTACTCAAAAAAAATAATTTTGCTCGTTAAAAGAGTTTGCTTGGAAAATGCTTATTTTCTTTTTTACATTCTGTATATGAAAAAAAAAACGTTTTAATTTTTGAAAACAGAAACGTTGTTTTCAAAGTATCAAGGAGCTTTAATTACTTTATACATATGTAAAGATTTGAAATGTTGATTACTCATTTTACTCGAATTGTTGATTAATCATAAAGCAAATTACTCAAATATTTTTTTTTTGGTTAATCAAAAATCTTGATCACTCGAGTAACTGAACTTTTGAGTAATCATAATTTCTAATTATTCTAATAACTGAATTATTTACTTTATGATAAATAAAAATTTTGAGTAATCAATTAATCGCACAGCCCTACTAGGTATACATCTATGATTACACGCCTTTCTTCGCCGTCAACTAGGTTTACACATCTTTTTTCGTCCATGCGTCCTTTTTCGCTGTCAAAATAATGGCTCGCCTTTATTCGTGTCTAGGGACGATATGTACATAGATATAGTCTAATAACATTTTTTAAATTTATTGAGAATTTTTGGCGGATTTAAAATTGTAGTTTGAAGCGGTGGTGGGTATCAGCTTGCTCGCGGGCAAAACTCTTTCAGCTTCTCATACTAAATGTATATAAAGTTTTGAAAGAACTTTGCCCACGGACAGGCCGGTACGCACCACCGGTTTAAAGCTTAACGATTAGCAAAGGATTTTATAGGCAAAAGCTTATTTCAGGAAACTTTTAAACAACTTTTAAGAAAGCTTTTAAGTGGCCCAAAAGCGAAAATTGAGATCGAAAAAGCTTTTAAATATGTTTTTTCCCCAAAGACCAACGCTTTGAAATTATCTGGATAACGTCACTAGACACGAATAAAGGCGCGAGCTCAAAAGCGATGGCGAAAAAAGACGCATAAAAAAACTTAAGACTCTTCAAAAGACTCTTAGCATACTTCGCCGAAGTTTTTCATAAGCATCTTTTTTCGCAAAATTTTTTTACGCGCCTTTTTTCGCCGTCAAAACACTAGCGCGCCTTTATTCGTGTGTAGTGACGATAAGCTTTCGAATAAAATCAGAGGCAAGGATATCTGATACCTAGGCAAATTATAAAAAACTTGTAAATTTAAAATTTATTATTAAAGTGCAAACATCTTTGCTAACTTATTAAGCATTAAATTGCTATTCAACGATTTTTTATTTATTTTGAAATGTAAAGGTTTTTTACGGCATAAATGCTGCTTGCATTAAGTTAAGTTTTATGCAAATTCCTACTATGTATAAATATAGTGGTAATAACGGTATTGTTTGTATACTCACTAGCTGGGATATTTTCGGACGCATTTTACTTAGTGTGCTTGTTTTTGTAGGCGTGTAGGTGTGTTGTTTGTTAGTGGGTGTGAACTGGGGGCGTGTCTAAATGAACTTATCAATACGATTATGGGTAAAAGCTATGCATAATTTTGTTGTGCTTTTAAAAACTTTCTATTTTTATATACATTTGTATGTACTAGGTATGTACATATGTAAGCCAGATTTTTCTTGATATGATTTTCAAAATATTCGCGCCTATCGCAATTTTTATCCTTTGCTTTTGCTAACAACTGATTTTGGCAAAATTCTCCCCTTGGGCACATCTGTGTCGTCCTGGCAGCTCAGAAATGATAATGTAAAAAATAACGAAACCTTGTGTAAATTATAATGCTCATATATTTGATATTATTACTTTTGTTTAATTTCGCTTATTAAATTTCAAATTTTTTTTATTTTTCAGTGTTATTTTTTCAATTTGTGTCAAGGTACATATTCAAGTGTGGTCTTGCATATATTTTATATATTTTTAATTTCGCAAAATTTCTGCATATGCACAACAATCACGATTTCTCAATTATTATTTGTTTCTTGCAAGTAACTGTATTAGTTTCTAGTTATTTTAATATTTTAAGTGTAATTTTGGTTTACTCAAGTTGGGGAATTTTTGATTTTTGGCTTCGTTTATATTGTGTGTTTTTACATTTATCACCATCTCTTCATGAGTTTCGTCTCGCTTTCTTAGTTTTTTTTGGTTTTTATTTTAGTCATTTAATTTTTTTCGCAAAAACTATTTTCTTTCTCGAGCTTTCGAAAATAACTGCTTGGTTGTCGCCGAATTAGCGCACGTAACGCGGACAAAGTAGTACAGATTGCCAGTGTAGACCATTAAATTACGAATTTGATTTTAGGTTGAGTTTTTATTATTATTTTTGGTTTATTAGTTTTTTTTTTAACTCACAGCCCATTTGTGTGTGTATGCGTGTTTGTGAATTCATGGTAAATGCTAAAGATTATGAATATGAAACAAAAATGAAAGAAACCAATTTAATATACCTCCTGCCAACCAATTTGCGCAAATTTGCTTTCGAAATTTTGTAAAAGAAAAGGCAAATTAAAATAATTTGTATGTAGTATTTTTTATTATTTTTTTTCGAAATTTTTCTGTGCATTTTCCATAATAATGGTGCTAATAATAATAATAATTCTCCATAGTTAATAATGGTTTGTTAATAATTACAAAATTCAAAATTAATAATTTTGTAATTGTTTTATTTTTAATTAATTAATAATTAAACTTTGGTGCTTATAAAAGCGCTTCACTTATTTAAATTGTATTTATTATTATATCTTCTTTTATAAACCTCCTTACTTTCCTAAGAAATTCGCCAAAATCAGTTATTCTTGCCTTTATAAAGAAAGTTTTTTAATATTGACAAAAGTGCTACTGTTTCAACGATTTTTGCAACAAACTTATGATTTACAGTAATGACAAGATTTTCAAACATTAAATTCAGAAAGGGCTTTTGATTGTAAACTTTGGTAGTTTGACTAGAAATGTGTAAACAATTGTTTAATAACTGATCTGTACATAAATAGGTTTGTTAATAAAAAAAACAAACCCTTTTATAGGTATATATGTAAATAAAATATGTTTAAAAGCCATATAACACTCAACAGCGCTGATTTTAGAGCTTTCAAGCTTACACGCGCTTTACCATAGAAAAGTAAATTCAACAGAATACAGCTTACTTCTCCGACCTACGTTATTTTGTGCCCCTTTACCAGTCTATTGCATAGTAAATGCATTTCTTACTTCGCGGCATTGCGTGATTTTACGTTCCCTTAACAGTCTTGTGCATAGGTATTGCCTTGACTAGAAAGTGTTAGAGCTTTCACAAAAGCTCTTGCTTTAGCATAGTTAATGGTCTCAATAAAAAGATTTAGAGCTTTCACAAAAGCTTTTCAGTTCTCAGTAAAGAACTTTGGAGCTTTCGCAAAAGCCTTCGAGCTTTAACTATTAACTGATTGAATCTCCGTGTTCTTGACATTTCAAAGCTCTTATCCACAGCGCTGTTCTCATTTACAACTTTTTTTTATCTAAATCTACTTTATCACTTAAAAAAGATATATAATATATATAAGTGTACGTTAAAGTGGTCCAAAAATGTGTGTAAAAAAATAAGGTCGGATTTTTAATGCCGCCCCACTCTTGGATTGTTATAGACCGAAAAAAATATACCCATATTTTTTTATTTTCAAATAAAAAATGATTTAGGTAGTGCTCAAAGCGCTCAAAGTTTTCCATATATTTTATATGGAGAAAAACCATCTTTTCGTAGAAATAGTGTAGAATTCTTGAAAATCAATATTTTTCGATCGGAAAACTTTACTTATCTTCAGGAGATTCCCAGTAATAATACTCAATTATTTCTTTAACAATTTTGTATAGTAACTATATTTTATAGGTCCTCCAAAGCCCTTAGAAAATGCAATGGGGGGACCAATAAAAAATCTTTAATCATAAGAAATGGTTAAATAAACTTTGAACGCTTTGAGCACTCCCTAAATATTTTTTGATTTCAAAATGAAAGAAATAGGGGTATATTTTTTTTGATATAGATCAATCCTAGGGTGTGCCGGCATTAAAACTCCGACTTTTTTTTTTGGACCACTCTAGTGTACATACTACTGGCCTTATTCATAAAAAATAAAGTAGATTTAAAACGCTTTATAAAGCGACATTCTCATACAAATCGTCTTTATTTTTTATGAATTTAGGGGGTGTTGAATTTAAACTTGATTTAATATAAAATAACAGTAATAGTATAAGATTTTTCACGTGTTACATATTTATGTTCGTATGCATGTATGTAAGTGTGTAAATATGTATGTACTATGTGTTAGTAGTGCCTAGGTGGTAGTTTATTCTTAGCTATTGATTTTATTTGGGTTTCATTTTTAGCTTTTTATAAAATTATTTTTACAATAACCTGTTTTTAATACTTAATAGGTATTTATTGAAATGTTTTCTTTTTCACTGAAGCTATCATTATTCTTTTGTTATTGACTTTAATTGGAATTTGCTGGTAAATTTACATTTTTAGTTCTGTTTATTTGTTTGGGAGTTTTATATTAACTTACTTTAATATGGGTGGCTTTTACTGTTTCAGCTTTACATTTGTTACTATATTTACTTGTACATAAGTAAGTACATAAGTATCTATTTTTCTCTGCTTGGGGGGACTTTCATCCGCCTTTGACGTTTTCACCTATATTTACAATGTGATTTCTATCGATTAAGTAAGTACATTTGACGCTAGAGCTTTTTTATCTATGTAAAAATAATGTACATGCATATTAAATTAAATGTATAGTGACTTTGAAAGTTGCTTGAAATTTAAAGCAGTAATATAAATGCATTAAAAAACACTTAAGCAGTCAAGGAAAATTCAAAAACGGACTAGGTAAATACAATTTTTTTTGTTGTGTTGCACAAAATATAATTCAGCGCGAATTTTATTTAAGAAATTTTATATTTATTTAATTTTGTAAGCCCAAAACATAATTCAGCGCTCGCTGAATAAATTTTAATAAAGAGTATTTTGACATTGAGTCTGATATCACCTTAAATGTTTCAATTTTGTTTTGTATCAGTGCACCAATGGCAATCCAGCGCTTGCTGAATATTTATTTTTGATTTCAGTATAGTTCAAAGACATGTCTGAAATGTGTAAACGATCTCTTCCATTAGTACATTAGTGTACCAACTACATCAGCTTCTGCTAAATAGATTTGGAGCAGTATATTTCAAATACAAGTCCCATGAGGTTGCTGAAGGCAGTTTTGTATGAAAAAGATCAATTCTACTTACCAACGGACTACTTTATACATCTCTAAGTTCTTTAAAGCCAATTCAGCGCTTGCTGAAAAGCTTCTTGGTGCAATTAACATAAGAAATTGAATTAATTAATAAATTTATTTTGCTGAAATGTTTATTCAGCACATAATTAAAAAATTCTGTAAATTCACATTCAGTATATGCTGAGTTTCGCTGAGAACGAAAAAGAAAAATGACATTGAAGATGGCACAACGCCGAAACCGGTTTATCTACAAACCAAATTTTACAAGGGTTGACGAAAATTTGTGCCAAAACACATCCGCTGAAATCCTTTCTTAATGGATGCAGCTTTTGAAGTAATTAAATGTGCTGAATTCCATCTGATAAGAAATTAAGTATAAAATGTGTATTGCATAAGCTGAGATTTACGAAATTCAAATTAATAATTATATTAAAAAATGCTCTTTAAGTGGAAATAATAATTCGAATAATCGCCTATGCACAAATGCACCTTCAGCATAGGTTTATTGTGCTAAGCAAAGTTTTATTGAGTCAGTGAAGAATTTCAATTAATGCAATAATTCAAATTCAGAAAGCGCTGAATTAAAAAAAAATCCAGAAATTCATATTCAGCATGTGCAACTCCTTTCTAAGACTGCATCTAATGATTTATAACGATAGAAGTAGTTGAAGGTACTTAAAAAATTTAAAAAGTTGTTCAGCGTGCGCAGAATTCTATCCATCAAGAGATTCAGTTTAAAATGTGCGCAAGCGGCAATATATAAATAATACAGTTTTTAATATAAATCACCGCATTTTTAATACTGGACAATTTAAAATTGAAATACTTAAGTATTTAAAATAATATTTACGAATTTTTCCCGGTGTATTTTCACAATTTGATGAATGTTTGCTTATAATAACTGATGCAAATGAACAGGAAACATGAAACATGTTAAGGTGTTATGAATTTTCTGAATAAATTGTAGTTTTGAAATAGTTTGAACGCAGAAAATGTGTGTGAAAATATTAAAAATATTTTTTTTTTGCAGAAAAAATGGGTTAAAGTCGGTATTTATTTTAGTAAGCACTGCAATCGATTACAATTGTATAACTCTTTTTATAAAAAAATGTAATAAAATTAAATAATAAAGCTTATAGTTATTAAATAAGTAAGAAGTAAAAACGTCGCAGAAATAAAAAATTATAATTTATGTACAGTTATGTAAAAAATTCTAATCACACTGAAATCATATTTGCATTGCACAATTGTGAATCTTAATATTTAATTAAATTTTCAACATAAAACTTGGTACTCAATAGCAATCGGTTTTACATTAGCAACTACTTTTTTATTGGAAACTATTTGTCTGCTTTCAATACTAAATGTAACTTTCCAATCAATGTACAATTTATTTAATTAACTTAAACTACACTGCAACTATATAATTAGTCAATTTAATTCAGTTGTCAGTGGAAATTAATTTTAGTTCTCTAAAATTTCGAAATTCGCTAAACGAATTTAGTTTTTCATGATTTTCTTTATACTCGAATCATATGCATGTATGTAAATATGTATGTAGTTATTTCAAAAACTTGACTTAGATATAGATAAATTAATAATTTTTTGGCTTATTTAGCTGTAGATTTGTTGCATATTTTCCTTGTAAGTTTCTTAAGTTAAGTATAATACTTCAATTCATTAGATATTTATGCAATATGTGTGAAAATATTTTAAATATATATACGTAGGTTTTTAATAGGGCTGCATTTTTGTTTTTGGTTTTGAAACTTGCACAAAATGTTTATTGTACGCGGTGTGTATTAGTGTTGTTTGTGTAAGTTGTTTATTTTTAATTTAATTATTTATTTATTATTCTAAGCTTTTTAATTGATAAATAGTTTTGCAATTTTGCAAATTGTTGATTTAAATTTTTGTACATTTATATTTTTTAGAGAGGGGTGGGGGCGTGGGTTTTTATAAATATTTAAATTTTCGCTACAATATTTTTTAAGAAAATGCAAATGCGTTTTTGTATGTATGTATGTATGTATTTTGTGTTACATGTATGATAATGTGTGTGTGTGCGTGTGTGGGGTGCGTATAAGGGGTTTGAAGAGCTGCTTTGTATGTATGGGGGCTAAGGGCGAGGCGAGCAAGTTTTCGCTAATCATTATTTAATTATTATAATTTGGTTTTTTAAATTTCAATTTTTTTTTGTGTTTCAACACAAATCTGTCATTGAGTTACTTAGTTGCGAAAAACGGTTGAATTGTGATTTATTTATTTATGTATGTACATAAATGTCTTTAATTACTACTCAGTTTTTTCACTGCGCTTACTATTTCTTTTTCTTCATTTTCCTCTTATGCTCCTGTCGCTATACTATTTGTATTTTTCATCTCATCACTAAGTATGTGTGTTATACCTTCTTCTGAGATTATAAAAAATACTAAAGTTTAATTTTAGTTTTTTTCTTTGAATCTTTGTGTTTTTTCCTTTCTCATTTGGTATAATATTCTTTATATACTTATGCATCTTTTCTCAATAATATTAATATTTTTTTTTATAGATTTGTATATAATATGTGTATATATGTGTGTATATAAATCTTTTGGGGGGATTTTAAGTGTAGTTGTTTTAGTTTTTTCACATTCATTTCTATGCATCCTTTGCAAAGAAATCTTGTAGTTATTATGGTTTATTTCCTAAGAAAATGTGCAAAGAAAATTCAAACAATAATTAAATAAACTAAATATTTAATTTTTTTGCCTAAATTAAAAAAATCTAATGCTGCTTAATACTTTTCCTTCTTCTAAATTTATAGATATTTGTAATAATCATTTCTTCCTCATTTTCATATAGAAATTACCTGTATTTGTGTAAGTTTTTTGCTAGTTTAAATAGTTTACAGCTGCTTGATGTGATTTTTGCTTTATTGATTTATGAGCAGCAACTTATTTGTTTATATAGAAAGTCTTCATATATATATTATGATGATAATTAATTGGTTTTGCAAAAACATGTAATGTATGTATGTATAATTCGAATTGCGTGGCTATTTGATTAAGTATTCGTTTGAAAGCCTCGGGTTGGAATTTCTTAGTGCATACCAATAATTGAAATTGTTTGCAAACTTTTTAAGGTGTGTAAAAGTAAAATAAACAAACATGTAAAATTTTGAAATCAAAATCAGAAAATTTTTTTGAGTGCTAAAGTGAAACATTTTTGAATTATGTGTATACACATGTTTTTTAAGCCAAAAAAATTAAATTAAAAAATTTTAGCAAAATCTAAAATTGTTATAATATGCATTGACTTGAAAAATATTTAGTATTTACTTACAGAATCCTTAGGGAAAAAAATTAAATATTATCTTGTAATTAGAAAATCATTCAACAAATTGAACCAGTAAATTAAAATTAATTTAAATATATTTTTTTTAAATGAATTCATTGCAAGAAAGAATGTTCGAAACATTAAGTGAAACTTAAAAACCAAGAAAATAACTTCTACATTTTTTTTTTAATATTTAAAATCAATCTTATAAATTTGAATTTCTTTTTAATAATTGAATGGCGAATTGTAATAAAAGTTAAACCATTTTTTTGATATTTCGAAAATTAAAAAATAAATTTATATATTAAAAAAAAATAATCCTTAAAAAAATGGTAGTGTAAATAAAATTGTTTTAAAGAATGTTTAGAGGTAAATTTCTTTTTTTCAAATAAACAATTTTAGCGATACCCTCAAATGTATAGCATATTATGCATACTTCTGTAGAACACTCTGAGCCTTTTTTGTGGACGAATAAAACTTATTAAAAAATTTTCCGAAAGCTTTTTTAAATTTGTAGCTTTTAGCAAATTATTTATTTAAGAAAGCGTAGAAGTTAAACAAAATTTAATATTATTTTTAAAACATTTTTGTAAATTTTTGAATTTTCGGAAAAAATTTTCAAGTTTTAGTAGCTTTTAGCAAATAATTTGTTTGAACAGCAAAAAAGTTAAACAAAATGTTATAATATTCTATTTAAATATTGGTTTTTCTATTACATAAAAAACAACAACAAAAATTGTACTATTATTTTAAATAACGTGTGCTTTAAAATAATATAAAATGTAAATAAAACCAAATTAAATCAATAAAAAATGTTTGAGAAATCAAATATAGTTCAATTGAAGAAAATATTTAAACAAATTTCAGAACGCGCCAAAAATTACACAGCCTTTAACAATTAAAAAATGCCTTTACATAAATCATGCCCGCCATTCCTTAGAAAACACCGCCTCAAAATGCTTGCAAGTAAAAATGTTTACATACGATTTTGTTTTTACTTATTTGTGGCATAAATTTTGTATTAATTAAATCGCTTGCGCTACTTTAAAACTAATTTTCTAAATACAATATTTCCTTCAACTACTCGTACCGTCTGCCACACTTTCCTTTTTTTCATCATATTTCATCACCTTCAATAATAATAATATTTGTTCTTGTTCATTTATTTTTTAATATATGTATATATATTTTTAAGTTAGTTTTCTTTATTGATTTATTTGTTTTTGTTTTTCACTTAAATATTAATTAAATTCGAATTTTTGTGTTAGATTTTCAATTATACTTCGCTTGTTTTCTTGCTTAAAAGCTAAAATGCTAAAAAGTTTACTGCGCCTAATAATCCTCCTCTGCAAATACATAGTACCTTTTCCCCAAATGAACTACTATTTGTTATTTATTTTTTTATTCTAAACTCTATGCGCTGCTATTTCGCAATACCACTACCTATTTCATGTTAATTTGGCGTATTTGCGCACTGGTCCTCGGCCTATATCGCTCTATGTAGCTTTTTTTATACATATCATTTGTTATGTTGCAAAAGTTCAACAAGTTTATTTCATTTTAAATTTTAGTTTAATTAATTTATTTTTTTGTTCTATAATAATTCCTAAACCAATTTTTTCTTCGGCTCTATGACCGAATTTGCCCACCCCAATGTTTGTATAGTAAGTTTTTTTATGCATTCGATTGTATATAAGTATTTATATGCATGCGTTTCTTTTGTAGTGACTACATAATGTTCCAATATGCTTCAACTTGAGTTTCATGTATTTTCGTTTGCGTGTATGTATCAAAAAAGCAATCTATTTAAGCCCATATACCCCAGCTTTCCGTTTTGTGTATATAAACAATACTGCAGGGCCATTTTACAGTGCATTAGCGAACGCCATATGTACATATTTTAAGTGCTCGCCTAGCGGGGGGGGGGGCTGATACGCAATACTATCGCTTCAAAAAATTGCTGAGTCTGTCTTCGATCGAAATCGTATATTGGATGATTTTTGGGAAAACTCCAAAGTATTCAACGAAAACCACCATATAGAAAAAAATCTTTATTTGATTTTTCGATTCAATACATTCAAAAAAGCATGCGAATTTCCGCTTTATTAATAAACTATATTATGGAGAGCTTTAGTCATAAAAATGTATGATTTTACGCAATTTAAAATTATGCCTTTATTGTGACAAAATTTCTACAGATCAACATAGCAATTTTTATGGGGCTTTCATCCTTCCTGTGAGGAGAAATGTTTAATTGTATCTTTACAAGTGTGTGAAGATACAAAGCTTTTGCTAAAGAAGAGCTGTTTAAAACGAGTAATGCCCAAAACTTATGTATTTAGCTGCTTGAAATTGATATGAAAGCTATCTTAGAGCGAGCTAATGTAGGTTCTTAATCTACTTACATACATATATAAAATTTGTGGAAACTTCAAAAGCGGCTCTCCATGAAGCAATATTGCAGCCACGAATAAAAAGGACTTTTATTTTGTGTACGCTCATTTCAAATCTACAGAAAAGCCTTGAAAAGCTATTCCTGTGGGATATACTTATTTCGATCGTGAATGCAGTAATGACCAAAACGTAACCTGCATGCACGGCTATTTAAAGCTGTTTGTTTGCATTATGTATATCAGTCACTACCTGCGAGCAAAGCTTTTAAGACGGCTTTATATGGTTTTATATCATAGATAGGCAAAGGTACCCCATGTGGGTATTACGCTCTGCACACGTATTCTTATGCTCTTCATTTCAGTTGCTGTTGAGAGCGAAAAATCAATTGAGCCACAGTGGTGTTAGAACAAAATTTTCATGTCAGTTGTGTTTCAGCAAGCGAAGGGATGATACGTATCGTCGCTTTGCTTTTGTTTTTTATGCAATAGTAAATAATGCGCTATTTAATGAATGAAAGCATTTAGGGCCCTCATTAACGTAT
>NW_023459044.1:0-4316 GCF_013731165.1 Rhagoletis pomonella | reverse complement strand
AAACTAAAGTCGATGTTTAAAACATCGTTAAAATTGACATCGATATATCGCCAATTTTACGATGTTGAGTAATTTTCAAATATCGATGGTAAACATCGGTTTTTTGGCCGATGTTATCGATGTTTCAGAAACATCGATGCATCGTTTGCATCCCTACTTCCAGTTGAGACTTTTGTTTAGGGTTATACCTAGATAACTATCCTCTTGCAATAACTTTAATCTCCGATAATTCCGGTGGGAGTTTAGCTAAATTGGCATTCCCTCTTTTGGTAAATTAATCAATCAGTTTTAAGGCTTGTCACCTATACTTTTTGCTTTGCAAATAGCCTACTTGCCTAATATACGAAATGCACTTGCAGTGCCCAACAACAACACAAAGGCCTAATACGGTAAACAAATGGACGCACAAAAAGGAGATGACAAAATTTTTAAAAACAGGCCGACTCAACAATACAATAGAACAATTGAAATTAGGATATTGGACAACAGTAATTATATGGGGAAATGACAACAATTATTATTATGTAACCAACTACAAAAGAATATAAATATTAGGGTGAGGCAAAAATTATGAGACATGTCACGAAGTGTTCAGATGTTAAAGAAAATATAAAGAGACAAAAAAGACGATATTAAGCAGAAATAATGCAAGAAAAAACCTTTGTTTTTTGGTGTACCCGAGGAAAAGTCTCCAAAAAAAACGAAAAGGTTACGAACCCACTCGCAGTACTGCCCGAGCTGGCGTGGATATGTTTAACCCGCCAAGTGACTGGGTTCTGGTGCGGGATGCTAAATGGACGTGGCACAATAGCGTGGAATCTACTGACAACGCTACATGCCCAATACACGCAACAACACGGAGAATACTTACGCTGTGGTCGAGGTGTGCGTCGCTCACTGGGTGCTCCTGCGGTGTTATGCCGCCACCGACTCCGCGACTTGCCGCCTCGACTAGAGCCACTCTTAGATTTGCCTGTCCAACTATGGGCTAAGTGCCTCTCCTGACACTTTCATAAAGCTAACTCAAAAAAAACACTTTACCACGTCTGGAACCAAATCACTTTCTTTCACTTTTTAAAAACCGCAATGACTCGCTCACAGTAGGGATGTTTCCCTATTCACTGCTCACTAGGTTCTGCCCCGGCGTGCAGCTATGAGTTGGGGCGCCGGTTCGCTAAACCATTGGGCCTCAGAGCCGGTGTTGTTGGTGCCCGATCAATTAGCACCGTCCCGTTTATTCTAAAAACGAATTGCGCGCTAGAGCGATCGCATACAAACAAACACCATGGACTTTCCCATTGCCATTATACGGCGGACAACAAAAGTGTCGCGATAAGAGATAAAAATTCTTCGCTCCTGTTGTGGTTTTTCGCGTCATCTCTTACTATTGTTTTCCTACGATTGGTCGGCATCGTTTTGGAGCGAACACCCCTAATGTTGACTTTTCCCAATTGTATTAGCACACCACTGATAATCAGCTGCTTTTCTCTTCAAGCTGAGCTTTTATTATTGCAATTGCCGGCAGAGCTCGCTCCAATCGGTTGGAGTGAGGGGAGATAACATTAATGCAAAGGAAAACCAAAAGAAAAATTTGTTGCGTGCAGTACGCGACAGGCAATATAGAGGCTAGATGACTAGCTTTTCTGCGTAGTCAAAAGTTAAAAATCCGTTGGCCGCTTGCCTACTGCCGCCTAGTTCCTACTCCCTTCTAATTCTGGATTCAACATACTTATGATCCATGCAGTTGTTAAATTAAGCGTGTTCTTTCTATTCATGCGCTTGGATTTTATTTATCTCATTTTACCAGATTTTGAAAATGTACCAAATCTCAAAGTTATGTACCAGTCAAGGCGAATTCATATCAGGTGGTATCGATTCAACAAAATTCTGACAATCACACAGCTATTCACAGCTGATGATACAACACCGCCTTATATGAATACGCCTTGGTACCAAACAGAAAAAGGTGTAGCAAACAGAAAAAGGTGTACCAAACAGAAAAAGATGGTACATTTCGGTCAAATTGGCCACCCTGGGCAAGACACGATAATAGGGTGATTAAACTGGGCATTTCTGAGAGCACTATATTTTCTTTCGGAAGGCAATGGCATATCTGACTTAAAAAGTTTTATCCAACCCCCACCAAATGCGATAAAAGCTCCTCAAGCTTCTTTAGACGAAGTTCTTTTTGCGGGTCTATATACATATTTGACCGTTCGAGCAGCACTGCCCAGATTGGGGTAGACGAAAAAAAGCGTAGACATAATATTTTTTAACGGGGAAACTTTATCAGTCAGCGTTTATACATTTAAATAATCATTAATGTAATTTAATTTATTTCAAATTTTGAGTTCCACTCACCGCACTACTAAACGTTGTGTTACTTACACACATATTTTGATATACATATACATTCGTATGTATACACACAAACACATATACTTTCATACAATACAGAAAATATGCATTACTAGCCTAACTTTTTGAGAACAATTGCCATACAAAAATAAATATGTATATGTACTTACACAACTTATATACAGTTTATTAGAATGAACCCAATTAACATATAAACTTAAAGACATACGAAAACTTAACTAAAACTTAAACCTAATTCACAAGAACATGAGCCACACTTCATAGGGAATGTAATAGTAGTAAAAAAATAGAGAAATAAATGAGAAAAAACTTACAAATTAAATAAATAGTAATTTAAAATAAATACACGCATACATACATACATAGCAAAAAGCAAGGGAAAAATCAGAAATAAAAAACGCAAAAAAAAATGGAGAGAACAGTGCATGCAAAATTTACTAAGTATGTATGTATGTATTATTGCATATTAAACAAAAAAAAAACTACGAATAATATACCATACACTCGTACATAAATATGTACAGACATACATACATACATAAGTATGTAACTACTATATCTATATTTATTATTATATCTATTAATAGTGAAAGCGCTTTGTACGCCAATGAATGTGCGACAAGCCAAAAAGGATGAAAGCATACACCGAAATGTAAAAGAAATTTACAAGTTATGTAAAAGTGAGTTGTATAAAAAAACGCAAATAAATTAAATACCATAACTAATTAAATTAATTACATTATATTACATTTAAAGCGTAAATAAATTAAATTTAAGTATATAAATAATGAAAGTAGTTGCATAATTTCAATTTGCAAATTTTTTGCTGAATTGATAGAGAATTTTCAGCGTGTAAAACGCTTAGTGCAGTGAAAATTTATTATTAAAATTAACATAATTATTATACTGTATGATTACATTTATAATTATTATGATTAACAGCATCGTCATTAGATATTATTAGAAATAATGGTAATTATTGGTTATTACCCAAGTGAACATACAAACAACAACATACATACTTATATACATTTACAAGTGAAGCGAGCAGTTACACTACATACATACATCAAATATTATGATTAATATTAACATTGAGCTAAGCATTACATACACACATATTAAACCTATTGTACCAATTACATAAATAAATTGGCACATTCGCTTCAAATGCGCAATGAAAAAAATAAGCAACAAGAACAAGAAAAAAGCATGTTGCAAAGGATGGTGTATTGAAAAAAAAGAATTTAAAATAATAAAAAAATGTGCAAATGTGCGAAAGGCAAATTTCCAAATAATTTGTAAAGAAAAAAAAATAACACAAACACAGCCAAAAACATGTAAACATGTAAAGCTGCAGCTGCGAAAACACACTAACGTGTGGCTGCCTGCGACCACAGACAAGCAGCTAAGTACTTGCATTGGAGACTTTCAACAAACCTAGACACATACATAAATACATACATACATACTTCAAGCACGCGCCTAACCAACATATAACCTCAATTCCATCTCAGTCGCCCTCTTTCCTCGTTCTCCACATTTCCTACATTCAGCTTCAAAAAAACAACTCTCTCCCATACAACGGCTATTCGGTGTTGAACCAAAATAAATGAATTGCTAAAAATATTTGAACTTGCGTACAATTACATACATACATAAAAAAAGGAATAAAAATATTTCAAAAAAAACAATTAAAAATCAAATTATTACACACCCATTAAAATATTATTACAATAACAAATAAAACAAACTTATGCATTAATTATTATTATTATTATTAATTATTATAATAAATTATTATGAATTATTGCATAATTAAATATAAAAAATATATATTATACACTAGTAAATATATTACAATGATATATTAAGTACTATAACGAAAATAATAATAATAATCTTGATGCTGATTATGCTGATTGCTAGTCGAAGAA
>NW_023459043.1:75868-79601 GCF_013731165.1 Rhagoletis pomonella | reverse complement strand
AATCTTAACTCTAGTTTCTCATTTGGTATATTCATTTAGATAATTAGGTTTCTTAATCTCTCTACCCGAACGTGTGCGTACATTTGCACTGGGAGCGGGAGAGCTGAATTCAACGTTATTATTTGCAGGATCGCTTACATTATCTTGCGTCCTTTTGTTATTGTTTAAAGGATCGCTTACATTATCTTGCATCCTTTCGTTATTAATTGGAGGATCGCTTACATTATCTTGCGTCCTTTCGTTATGATTTTCATGAATCGGACCATGTAGATGTCTGCGATTTCTTTCTATTTTATTACCATTGGCTAATCTTACTTCGTATGATCTGGGACGGTTACAAATTTTGCTTACTCTACCTGGAACTAATGGTTTATTCAAATCTTTCCTTACGTATACTTTATCATTTATTCTCATAGGTCTTAGATTACGTGCACCCTTATCATAGTGCTCTTTTTGTCTTAGTTGTCTATCAATCAATTTACCTCTTGTTTCTTTATCCTCACTTTCTCTTTTAAAGTTTCTGTTATTTGGTATAATTCCTCTGATTTTCCTACCGAACATGATTTCGTTGGGAGATTTCAATCCCTCACCTATCGGGTTGTTTCTGTATTCCAACATTGCCAGATTTGGGTCCTTACCTGGATCATCCTCCATTTTTTTAAACATGCTTTTGATTGTGCCTATGTGCCTCTCTACCATTCCGTTAGATTGGGAATGCTTTGCGCTGGAGGTTTTCCAGGTGAAGTCCCAATCTCTGGCGAACTTTGACATTTCCGAACTATTAAGTTGTGTTCCAGGGTCTGAGTATACTATATATGGGATACCATGTCTTGCGAACTGGGATTTTAGTGCGGCTATCACTGAGCTGCTTGACATGTCTCTTAGTTTAGCAACCTCTACATATTTGCTAAAATAGTCCACGGTTAGCAGAAATTCGGAGCCCTGATAGTAAAATATATCTACACCCAAAGTTTGCCATGGTCCTTCCGGAACTTCTCTGTTAATCAACGTTTCTTTTACGTTGGATTTTTTAAATTTGTTACAAATTGCGCAAGTATCTATCATGTCCTCAATTTCTTTATTCATTTGAGGCCAAAACAGGATCTCCCTAGCCCTATTTTTACATTTCTCTTTTCCCAGGTGATTGAAATGAATCAAATCTAGCATCTTCCTTCTCAAATTTTTTGGAACCACTATTCTGTTGCCTTTGAACACTAGGTCGTCTATTATTGTTAATTCATTAGAGTAGTTATAATATTGCTT
The DNA here is from genome assembly GCF_013731165.1 of Rhagoletis pomonella. NCBI lineage: Eukaryota > Metazoa > Arthropoda > Insecta > Diptera > Tephritidae > Rhagoletis > Rhagoletis pomonella. The sequence goes on along the minus strand of NW_023459043.1, from coordinate 78,338 downwards.
TGCAACATTTTCAACTTGCCTTTTACTGGCAGGCCATCCCTGATTTATGTATTTCTTTAGTAATTGGATTTCTTTGTCTGATTCTGCTTCTTTGATGAACTCTTCTTTCCTTTGTAGAGATATTGGAAAGGAGTCCATAACCAGACAAACCTGTGTTTCAATTTCTTTTTTCTAAGTCCAACTTCTCATGCATACAGTAAGCTCTCGATAGCGCATCTGCTAAAAACAACTCTTTACCTGGCTTGTATTTGACTGCTATATTATACCTTTGCAGTCTGAGTCGTATGCTTTGTAATCTAGCAGGACAATCATTTATGTTTTTCTTAAATATTGCCTCTAGTGGCTTGTGATCCGTTTCAACTAGGGTCTCTTTGCCGTATATTTGTTGATCAAATTTTATACAGCCAAACGCTATTGCTAGAGCTTCCTTTTCTATCTGCGCATATCTTTTTTCTGTCGCCGTTAAGGCCTTGCTCGCGTACGCCACGGGAAGGTTGGACTGTAATAGGACCGCTCCTAGGCCATTTTGGGACGCGTCCACACTTAAAACTGTGGGTTTGTTTACGTCATAATATTGTAGGACTGGCGCTTTGGTAAGCACGTTTTTTAGCTCCGCGAAAGCTTTGGTTGCATTTTCGTCCCAACTCCATGCAACGTTTTTTTTTGTTAACTCCCTCAGGACGGCCGTTTTACATGCTAAACTGGGTATGAATCTTGATACGTATGTTATCATACCGAGAAATGTTTCAAGTTCATTCTTATTTTTTGGAGGACTCATATCAATAATTGATTTTACCCTATCTGTGTCGATTTTTATACCCTGATCTGTGAAAATATGACCCATATACCTAACTTCTTTGCTACCAATCTTACACTTGTCTAATTTAAATTTTACATTTCTCTTTACCGCTCTTTCCAATACTTTTTCCAACCTATAGTCATGTTCTTTTTGGTCTTTGCCTTTGATCCTAACATCATCAATATAAATATCAACGCCCTCAATATCACCAAAGATTTCCTCAAAACATTCTTGAAATACTTCAGTTGCAGAATTAATGCCAAACGGCATTCTTAGGTACCTGTATCTGCCGAATGGGGTGATGATTGTCATCATATAACTGCTTTTTTCTGTTAGCCTTACTTGATGAAAGGCTTTACTTGCATCAAGTACGCTGAAAATTTTGCTGCCCGCTATATTTGAGCTTAATTCATCAAATGTTGGGATTCTTTTGTGTTGTCTTTTAATGGATTTATTCAGTTCAGTCGGATCTATACAAATTCTGATCTGACCGTTTTTCTTTTTACTTATAACTATAGGGTGAACCCATTCAGTGGGCTCAGTAACTTTTTTTATTATGCCCTCTCGTTCCATGCTTTCTAATTCTTTTTTTACTGTATCATTTAGTGCGATAGGTATTTTGCGGCAGGCAGCAATAATAGGTTTAGCATCAGTTTTTAGTTGGATGTCATATTGGAAGTTGTTTATGCACCCTATACCTTCAAATGCTTTTTTATATTTGGTTAATATTTTCCCGCTTAAGGAGCTTTCGTCTTTCGATTCTATATTGTGAACTCTTTGCACAATGTTAAGTTTCATCAAACTTGGTAAACCTATTATTACTGGCTGATCATCTGTGTTCTGGGTTACTATAAACTCCAGATTTGCATACTCTCTATGAGCGAATTTACAATTTAGATTGCATTTACCGATAACATTTATATGTTGACCTCCATACGCGGTTAGTTTTACATTTGTTTTTTCAATCTTTGTATTTTTCAATTTAGTATTTTTTAGTTTGTTCACAGGCATTACATTGCATCTGGCGCCTGAGTCTAGTTTGACCTCGATTATACAAGAATTGTTCACTTTAATTTGCTCAGTCCAATCTAATACACTATCTGAGCTGTTTACACTACCAATATAGAGTGAGTCTACCTTATCATGTCGATTTTCTGTTTTATTTTTAATGTTGCACATATTTGCATAATGGTTTTTTCTCTTACAATTATTGCATACCTTACCAAACGCCGGACACTGCCTGATTGCATGATGTCGACCACATTTACGGCACACCTTGTGCGGGTTGGATGGATATGACGGCCGTTTCTCATCATTGCTCACGCTATTGCCACCATACCTCTTGCTGCTTGTTACTTGTTTGCGAGAAACTCCAGTTGACTTGTTGTCTGCCTTTGCTTTGATCACGTGTATTTTTGTGTCTTCATCAATTGTCTTCATTTGTATGTCTGCTAGCTCTACTGCTTTGCATATTTGTATGCATTTTTCCAGATCGAGTTTGTCTTCTCGTAGAAGGCGGTTTCTTACTTCTGAGTCTCGGATGCCACAGACTATTCTGTCTTTTATTAGGCTGTCTTTGAGGTTACCAAAACCACATGTCGCGCTTAATGTTTTTAATTCAGTCAAATAATTTGTGAAATTTTCACCATTTTGTTGCACTCTTGTAAAAAA
>NW_023459043.1:73974-75768 GCF_013731165.1 Rhagoletis pomonella | reverse complement strand
GGAAACTAGGCCTTTCCAACCGTCAACCGTCACGAAAGCGCGACTGGATGGATCGGAAACTCGGCTTTTTTGATCACCCAGGAGATATCAATAAATGGAGTAACCCAAAAAGAATAGCGCGGATTGGAAACTCGGCCTTTCCAACCGTCTACATAACTTCCAGAAAATTGCATGCGTTTATATTGACATAAAATAATTGCAATGATAAAGAAATAATGTTATTTAAAAATCTCTGTAGAGCATTTTGTATTTTGTATTTAATATTTAATATTTACATTTTAAATCTAAAATCTAATTATAAGAATGTTAAATCTTTGTTGCAATATAAGTCTAACAGACTGTAAAAAATAAATAAATAAATAAATAAAATAAACAATACTGCGGTTGTGATTGCAACTCGAAAAAGCCCTATATGTACGGTGACCATATTAACCATCGTAAAATATAGGACATTTTTTTCAAAATGATTTGGGAATACAACTTGTATGATAAAAGTACCTTACCCACATCGTAATTTAAATCAAATATTTATCAGTTGATTATATTATTTAATTGTACAAGTTCCCCTGCTGTAGCGAAAAATTAAGCCAAATCCTTCTCAAGGACTTCTCAATCCCTTGCTACCAAAATACGTTTATCATAATTCATACTGCGAGACGAAGCCGTCACTCAATGGTTTAAAATTGGAACTTATTGTTCATAATCCACCGGAGCCTTAATTTTTAAACCACTTTTTACTGAAAAGCAACAAAAAATTTATTTTGGTGAACATTTTTTTACAACATTTCAAAATTTTTTTGTTTTGGGTAAACCATACAATCGTTTTGAACTTTCTGCTATGTAACATTTATTACCTGCAACAGGAGAATACATATTTTTTTTTAAACTGCTACTATTTCGGCATTTTGCACAAAAAAATTTTATATAATCAAATAAAAATTCAGAAATCAGGCTCAACTGGTCCATTGCAAATATTGTAGCTTTCATAAAAAAATTATAATTAATCAAATGAAGTGAAAAATGAAGGTTCCAGTGAATTACGAACATTAAATACCGGTTTTGAACCACTGTGTAGCAGGGGATTTACTGTTCTCTTTCAGTGGAACTGGAAACTCAACTCAGAAGATCCTGGGCACAACTTTCCCTGTGCTTTGTAGATTGTACAAAGAGAATCGATTAAATAGAATCCCTTAAGTCGGGTGCGAAGCAAACTGGCGAAGGCTTTCATTATATTTTATAAAGGATTTTTATTTTTCATATTCTGCGTTTAAAAATTGACCTCTGAAAAATGCAGAGCCGATTTAAAGGGCAGTTTAAGAAATAAAGGACAAAAGGTGTCCTTTATTTTGAAAAAAATTATAAAGGACAGGGGGTTAAAATAAAGGACTGTCCTTTAAAATAAAGGACGGATGGTCACCGTACCTATATGTATAAATGATGCAAGAGTGCTTCGCGTAACAACATCCATTCGTACATATGTACATATGTTTGTATGGATATATTTATGATGGAGCAAACGGGCTTCGTTGATGTACTGATGGGCATGTGTATGTACTTATGGACAGCAATGTTTTCATATATGTACATATGTTTGAATGGTTGAATATATATTTGTACGGATGTACATATGTTTGTGTATGTACATATATTTGTGTACATGTATATATGCACATATGTAGTACAAACGAAAACAAATCTAATAAGCTGCTCGTTGATATAAATGCGGACTGTACTGATTGTCAAAAATTATCAGCCTTATTATGTATCTCGAAGCGAACGTTCGTTTCGTCTGCC
>NW_023459043.1:42920-73874 GCF_013731165.1 Rhagoletis pomonella | reverse complement strand
GCTATTGTTGATACATCACTATCTTGTAGGCTGCGTTCTACAATAGTTAAATAGGAGCCGCTTGAAAAGAGTGATAGTATCACAATTTTTTATAGCCTCTGGTAATTCATTGAAGCACTTTAAGCCTTTATAGAAGATATTTTTTTTGTCCACTTCTGTTCTATACTTCGGGAGTCTGAAGCTGTTATTCTCTCTCAACAAATATGTATGCGTCTCAGGTTGCCCTTCTTAATATTGTACACAAATTTCATAGCGTGGTAAAAAACTTGTTGCTTCACGCTTAACCAATTCAAGGTTTCAAGCATACATCTTGTTGGTGTGTCATACGGTTTGTTGAGGATGAATCTCATCGCTCGGTTTTGCATTTTTTGCAGCTTATCTACATGGGAGTCCCCCGCTAGGAAGAAAATCGTGGGGCAGTATATAAAGTGCGGTTCTACTATTGACCTGTACACCAACGTTTTATATCTTCTTCCCAAGTACTTAAACGATCTCTTTATAAGGCCAATTTTTTTAGCAATCTTGTTGACTGTATACTCAACGTGCTCATCAAACTTTAGTTTGTTGTCTATGTATATTCCTAGGTACTTGACAGTTTTCACCTCTTCGAAATTTTCATCTTTGATTTTTAATTCACGGCTTATGGAGTCAGCATTTGCCGCTCTGGAAAATACCATAAAGTTAGTCTTTTTCACATTCAGTTTGAGCTTATTTGAACACAGCCATTGATACAAAGAATTAAGATCTTCTTGCATTTTGACAATCGCATTTGGTAGTTCCCTATCACTGATCGTTAACAAGGCATCATCCGCAAAGAGTTTTATTTTACAATGTTTGAGAGAACTTTTAATATCGTTTATATATATATTAAAGAGTAGGGGTGCCAAAACTGAGCCCTGTGGTAATCCGATGTCTACGGCTATCTTACTAGACATCTTTGAATTAACTATTGTTTGTTGCCTACGATTACATAGAAAGCTTCTAAACCAGTCAAGCTCAGTGTTTTTTACACCAATGTATTTTAGTTTATCCAACATTCGGACCCTATCAACGGTTTCAAATGCTCTTTTAAGATCAATAAACACTGCCACTACATTAAGGTGTCTGTTAAGATCTTCTTTCCATTGAGAAAGCACCAGATTCAGCGCAGTCTCACAGGAATGTTTAGCTCTGAATCCTGATTGTTCTTTTATGAGTATTTTATTGGATTCCACATAGTACTGTAGCTGGTTTTTCAAAACGGTTTCTAGCATTTTTTCCAAGCTAGGGAGAGTATTGATGGGCCTAAGCTCCTCAGCTTTAACCGTTTTTCTAACTTTCTTGACGGGCACTATTGATGAAATTTTCCATTCTTCCGGTACTGATCCTGTCTGGATCCTCTTATTTATAAGTAGGGCATAGAAATATCCCATATAATCAGCAGAGTCCTTAATAACACCTTCAGAAAGTAGGTTGTTTCCCCCAATTTTCCGCTTAAATTTTTTTTGGCAATTTGAAGAATGTCTTCCGTTGAGACCTCTTCAAATTTTAGCGTACTTGTGGGAGCTCGTTGCTCGAAAAAATCATAGTTTACACACTCTATATTGGTATGTATTTCCAAAATGCTGTCCACGAAAAAATTATTTAGGTTTTCCGCAATTTCAAACTGTCTAAGTAGTTGGTGTTATTTATTATCACTTCCCCAATATTTTCTTTGACCTCCGTGTTATTGACTACCTCCTTTAAGTATTTCCACATGAGTCGGCTGTCACCCTTATTTATTTACACCTTATGCTCTAAGTATTTAATTTTTTTACAACTTACCATTTTCTTATATCTGCTTCTCACTAAATTATATTCACCCCAGTACCCTGACAACACTGCTTTTTCATGGGATTTAGATTTATACTTGTTCATCTCTGTCAATTGCCTATCATACCATTTGTTCCTCTGCCTAATGCGAGTTATTTTTAAGTAAGTCAACTGCCTCATGGCCCTCATAATGCAATGAGTAATATACTCCACCATACCGTCAGCATCGAAAAAATTTAAGTTCGAGAAATCGCACTGCCTTAGTAAACTTGTTAAGTTCTCAGGGTTATATCTCGCCCAGGATATTACTTCTGCCTCCTTAGCAAGTGGGTTAAGTTTATTGACATTTAGTCGAAACATTATCGTTTCGTGGTCAGATATTCTATGATCATCGACCTTTTGGCATATAACTCGGTTATCATTGGAATACAACAAGTCAATACGTGTTTCCGAATGTTCCGTCACCCTCGTATTAAAATTTATCAGCTGTTGCATGGCTTGTTGCAAGAAAACATCATTGAGTTTTCTGCTGTAGGTTGATACTACGTTCATGTTTATGTTAAAATCGCCAATGACAACAGTGTTCACAGAATTTTCTGAGATTTCTGCTAAGATATCCTCCATATATGTAACAAATTCCGCATCACTTGAGCTTGGGGAGTGATAAACTACCCCGAGCTGCCACCTGGTATCACAGTGTGTGACTTGAATAACTATACAACAAATATTTTTGTCTAAAGCCTTGTTAGTTATTGTTTTAAAACCGAGCGTGTTTCGAACGAGTATTATCACTCCCCCTGTGTGTCTACTGTGTGAGTCGCAGCGTATCATCTGATACGCCGGTAACATTATTTCCGTATCCTCTATGTCATCAGTTAGGCATGTTTCGGAACACAAAAGTAGATCCGGGTCGGTAAAATCTATAAGTATTTCTAGCTCAACTTTATTAGCCACTAAACTCTGTATATTGAGATATACGCATTGCAAATATTTGGGTAGCGCTTTCTTTACATCTGGGTGAGACGTAAACTCAACGCTAGGGTCCCCACAAACTTGCTGTAATTGTTAGTAATTTACAGTATTTCTTTTATGCTCGAGCTTTTCCTGGTATAGAGGACACTGTCGGTTAAAGGTCATATGATTTTCATCAAGCCCTAAGTTAAATTTTTTATTAGCACGAATACAGTTTATGAATTTGTTTAATGTTTCCTTAGAACATTCCACAGTTTTGTGGTTATCTAGGCACTTGAAACATACCTCATCGGCATTACATTTCGCAGCTATGTGGTTAAATCCCTTGCATTTGAAACAGAAAGTAACTTCCATTCCATCTTTGACGCTACATTTTTCCCAACCTATGTTTATTTTTTCGCTTGCCAGCACGGCTGCAAAAGCATCTACATCTGTTTCTACTAACGCATTATAATGTTTTGCATTTCCTCTTTTTGTTTCAAAACATTTCAAAATTTTGAAATTACCATTTTTGAAGCATTCATTCTGTTTTTTATAATATCCGAGAGCTGCTCATTCTCATGTTTAAAGCTCATTCTATATACCATGAACCTTGGCTTGGCTACGTTTGGGATTTTTATTTCATATCTATCACTCATTTTATTCTCTATTGCCTTTTTGATTTTTTCACGCTCAGCCTCATTTTCTGTTTGTATTACTACAGCCCCACTTTTCCTCCCCTGTACACTATTAATTTTCAAGCCCGAGGGGTCAACATTTTTGTTCAAATCTTCTTTTGTTTTTCCCACTTCCTGCTTCTCTTTTGGTTGTAGAACTAATGGGTTCTCTTTATTTACTTTCGGCGGCCTATTATCTTTCGCAGTGTTACCTTTAAAGAGATCCGCGTAAGTGGCTTTCGCCCGCTGACCTGCTAATGCGTCAACAGTCACCGATTTCTTTATCTCTTCACAAATTTTTTTGTTCTCATTTTCATTGCGCACTATGGCTTCGCAAAGATCATGGTTTTGCTTTTTTACGCCGTCAGCTATTGACTTAATTTGGTTCACTTCGAGAATACTCGCCTCACAGGTTTTTTGTACTCTTTGCATTGCATCAATGCGTTCCCCAAATTTTTTCTCTATTGATTGCAAGAGAAGTTTAAGCTCTTTCACTTGCATTTTTTGCGACTCCTGGAAGTCATCATTACACTCTTGGATCTTTTGACTATTTTTCTCTATGGTTAAGTTCATATTTCGAAGCACCTCATCGAAGTTATGCATGTATGTTTGACATTGGTTACACATAAAGCGCACAAAGTTGTTTTCTTTGAGTACATTCGCACTGTACTCATCCAATTCAGAGCATTTTTTTGCCCAGTGCCACACTTTACCACACACACCGTCGCAGCGGATTCCGCTGTCACCGCGAATTGGATTCTTGCACTTATGGCATTTATCCATTTTCGCGCCTTATTGTTTTTGTCACCTCACTGCACTTTTATGTCTCTAGCTATATTTATTTGTTTGTTTAATCAAAATGAATCAAATTTTTGTGCTTGCAAATAGCAAAATTTATTAGCACTTCGCTATTTAAGTCACTGGCTCTAACGCTGGTTAAAATCCCAACAATTCGGCTGTTTTTTTTTTAATTTTCCGCAGAGATTACAAACACGTCAACAACTTTGCAGTGTTACCAGCGTTATATTGTGCGAATTATTAAAGTATAGCGTTCTGTGAGCATTCAAACATACATATATACATATCGTCGCCTAGGCGACGATATGTGGGTGTGACAGTCTTGATTACCTACAGATGGCAACACTTCATAACGTCATATACACTGATGATTGTCACTGTCATCTCTATCATAAGTATCAGCCATGAGGCATTGCATTTTATACTTCTGAATAATAAAGACATAATTAAGCTAGATCACGTGTGTCCTTATTTCAATTGGTAACGTGGCGCAGCCGGTAGTTTATTGTCAAACATCAGCTTTATAAGCGTGGTACGAGAAGAAATCAGCATAAAAAAGGCTTGACAATAACCTGAACTCACAACGAAAGGTAATATTTCGACTTGGAGGGAGACATAAAGTCAGATTCGGGCAATTCACCCGAACACGCATCAGAGGAGGCACAGGTCAAAGAAGACAAAGAAACAATGGAGACTTCAATGAAGGTACCACCACCATTGTCGTTTGATGGAAACATAAAAGAAAAATGGAACAAATGGAAGCAAAAGTTCAACTTATACATGAAAGCCACTGGGCTAGATAAAAGAGAAGAAGATAGAAAAGTCGCAGTGTTCTTACATGTCATCGGTGATGAAGCGCTTGAAAAATTTAACACGTTTGGGTTGAGTGAAGCAGATAGCAGCAAACTTGACGCAGTTTCAAAAGCATTTGAAGACTATTGTTCTCCGAAAACCAATGAGACAGTAGAAAGACACCTGTTTTTTACAAGAGTGCAACAAAATGGTGAAAATTTCACAAATTATTTGACTGAATTAAAAACATTAAGCGCGACATGTGGTTTTGGTAACCTCAAAGACAGCCTAATAAAAGACAGAATAGTCTGTGGCATCCGAGACTCAGAAGTAAGAAACCGCCTTCTACGAGAAGACAAACTCGATCTGGAAAAATGCATACAAATATGCAAAGCAGTAGAGCTAGCAGACATACAAATGAAGACAATTGATGAAGACACAAAAATACACGTGATCAAAGCAAAGGCAGACAACAAGTCAACTGGAGTTTCTCGCAAACAAGCAGCAAGGGGTATGGTGGCAATAGCGTGAGCGATGATGAGAAACGGCCGTCATATCCATCCAACCCGCACAAGGTGTGCCGTAAATGTGGTCGACATCATGCAATCAGGCAGTGTCCGGCGTTTGGTAAGGTATGCAATAATTGTAAGAGAAAAAACCATTATGCAAATATGTGCAACATTAAAAATAAAACAGAAAATCGACATGATAAGGTAGACTCACTCTATATTGGTAGTGTAAACAGCTCAGATAGTGTATTAGATTGGACTGAGCAAATTAAAGTGAACAATTCTTGTATAATCGAGGTCAAACTAGACTCAGGCGCCAGATGCAATGTAATGCCTGTGAACAAACTAAAAAATACTAAATTGAAAAATACAAAGATTGGAAAAACAAATGTAAAACTAACCGCGTATGGAGGTCAACATATAAATGTTATCGGTAAATGCAATCTAAATTGTAAATTCGCTCATAGGGAGTATGCAAATCTGGAGTTTATAGTAACCCAGAACACAGATGATCAGCCAGTAATAATAGGTTAACCAAGTTTGATGAAACTTAACATTGTGCAAAGAGTTCACAATATAGAATCGAAAGACGAAAGCTCCTTAAGCGGGAAAATATTAACCAAATATAAAAAAGCATTTGAAGGTATAGGGTGCATAAACAACTTCCAATATGACATCCAACTAAAAACTGATGCTAAACCTATTATTGCTGCCTGCCGCAAAATACCTATCGCACTAAATGATACAGTAAAAAAAGAATTAGAAAGCATGGAACGAGAGGGCATAATAAAAAAAGTTACTGAGCCTACTGAATGGGTTCACCCTATAGTTATAAGTAAAAAGAAAAACGGTCAGATCAGAATTTGTATAGATCCGACTGAACTGAATAAATCCATTAAAAGACAACACAAAAGAATCCCAACATTTGATGAATTAAGCTCAAATATAGCGGGCAGCAAAATTTTCAGCGTACTTGATGCAAGTAAAGCCTTTCATCAAGTAAGGCTAACAGAAAAAAGCAGTTATATGATGACAATCATCACCCCATTCGGCAGATACAGGTACCTAAGAATGCCGTTTGGCATTAATTCTGCAACTGAAGTATTTCAAGAATGTTTTGAGGAAATCTTTGGTGATATTGAGGGCGTTGATATTTATATTGATGATTTTAGGATCAAAGGCAAAGACCAAAAAGAACATGACTATAGGTTGGAAAAAGTATTGGAAAGAGCGGTAAAGAGAAATGTAAAATTTAAATTAGACAAGTGTAAGATTGGTAGCAAAGAAGTTAGGTATATGGGTCATATTTTCACAGATCAGGGTATAAAAATCGACACAGATAGGGTAAAATCAATTATTGATATGAGTCCTCCAAAAAATAAGAATGAACTTGAAACATTTCTCGGTATGATAACATACGTATCAAGATTCATACCCAGTTTAGCATGTAAAACGGCCGTCCTGAGGGAGTTAACAAAAAAAAACGTTGCATGGAGTTGGGACGAAAATGCAACCAAAGCTTTCGCGGAGCTAAAAAACGTGCTTACCAAAGCGCCAGTCCTACAATATTATGACGTAAACAAACCCACAGTTTTAAGTGTGGACGCGTCCCAAAATGGCCTAGGAGCGGTCCTATTACAGTCCAACCTTCCCGTGGCGTACGCGAGCAAGGCCTTAACGGCGACAGAAAAAAGATATGCGCAGATAGAAAAGGAAGCTCTAGCAATAGCGTTTGGCTGTATAAAATTTGATCAACAAATATACGGCAAAGAGACCCTAGTTGAAACGGATCACAAGCCACTAGAGGCAATATTTAAGAAAAACATAAATGATTGTCCTGCTAGATTACAAAGCATACGACTCAGACTGCAAAGGTATAATATAGCAGTCAAATACAAGCCAGGTAAAGAGTTGTTTTTAGCAGATGCGCTATCGAGAGCTTACTGTATGCATGAGAAGTTGGACTTAGAAAAAGAAATTGAAACACAGGTTTGTCTGGTTATGGACTCCTTTCCAATATCTCTACAAAGGAAAGAAGAGTTCATCAAAGAAGCAGAATCAGACAAAGAAATCCAATTACTAAAGAAATACATAAATCAGGGATGGCCTGCCAGTAAAAGGCAAGTTGAAAATGTTGCAAAGCAATATTATAACTACTCTAATGAATTAACAATAATAGACGATCTAGTGTTCAAAGGCAACAGAATAGTGGTTCCAAAAAATTTGAGAAGGAAGATGCTAGATTTGATTCATTTCAATCACCTGGGAAAAGAGAAATGTAAAAATAGGGCTAGGGAGATCCTGTTTTGGCCTCAAATGAATAAAGAAATTGAGGACATGATAGATACTTGCGCAATTTGTAACAAATTTAAAAAATCCAACGTAAAAGAAACGTTGATTAACAGAGAAGTTCCGGAAGGACCATGGCAAACTTTGGGTGTAGATATATTTTACTATCAGGGCTCCGTATTTCTGCTAACCGTGGACTATTTTAGCAAATATGTAGAGGTTGCTAAACTAAGAGACATGTCAAGCAGCTCAGTGATAGCCGCACTAAAATCCCAGTTCGTAAGACATGGTATCCCATATATAGTATACTCAGACCCTGGAACACAACTTAATAGTTCGGAAATGTCAAAGTTCGCCAGAGATTGGGACTTCACCTGGAAAACCTCCAGCGCAAAGCATTCCCAATCTAACGGAATGGTAGAGAGGCACATAGGCACAATCAAAAGCATGTTTAAAAAAATGGAGGATGATCCAGGTAAGGACCCAAATCTGGCAATGTTGGAATACAGAAACAACCCGATAGGTGAGGGATTGAAATCTCCCAACGAAATCATGTTCGGTAGGAAAATCAGAGGAATTATACCAAATAACAGAAACTTTAAAAGAGAAAGTGAGGATAAAGAAACAAGAGGTAAATTGATTGATAGACAACTGAGACAAAAAGAGCACTATGATAAGGGTGCACGTAATCTAAGACCTATGAGAATAAATGATAAAGTATACGTAAGGAAAGATTTGAATAAACCATTAGTTCCAGGTAGAGTAAGCAAAATTTGTAACCGTCCCAGATCATACGAAGTAAGATTAGCCAATGGTAATAAAATAGAAAGAAATCGCAGACATCTACATGGTCCGATTCATGAAAATCATAACGAAAGGACGCAAGATAATGTAAGCGATCCTCCAATTAATAACGAAAGGATGCAAGATAATGTAAGCGATCCTTTAAACAATAACAAAAGGACGCAAGATAATGTAAGCGATCCTGCAAATAATAACGTTGAATTCAGCTCTCCCGCTCCCAGTGCAAATGTACGCACACTTTCGGGTAGAGAGATTAAGAAACCTAATTATCTAAATGAATATACCAAATAACGAATTAAATTTGATTGTAATGGAAAAGGATAAATAACCAATATAATTCAAGATGCTAATTATCTAAATGAATACAACGAATTAGTTTTAAGATTGTAATGGAAAAGGATAAATAACCAATTTAATTCAAAATGCTAATTATCTAAATGAATATACCAAATGAGAAACTAGAGTTAAGATTGTAATGGAAAAGGATAAATAACCAATTTAACAAAATATGCTTAAGAGGGGAGATGTGACAGTCTTGATTATCTACAGATGGCAACACTTCATAACGTCATATACACTGATGATTGTCACTGTCATCTCTATCATAAGTATCAGCCATGAGGCATTGCATTTTATACTTCTGAATAATAAAGACATAATTAAGCTAGATCACGTGTGTCCTTATTTCAATTGGTAACAGTGGGTACTCGTACCCGTCATGCGTCGCTTTATTTCTTTTTTCCCCTTCCCTATACTACCTATATCTTCCTTCTCACTCATGTAACGTTTTCAGTTTTAAAAATTTCACTCTCCATTTTTGCGATACCGCCGCCTAAGAAGTTTCACTTCAAAAACTCTCCTAAGAACAAAATACAAGTGAGAATCCGCGTACGTGTAAACACCCATAAGAATTCTCAGACCAATATGGCGGAACTCTCAAGGTATTAACTCTCATCGTTTACTAGCACTTTAATATAAACTACTTAGTTTTCAACAAAAAATCTGGGAAAATTTTAGTAGACGGACGGCAAATTCTAGAAAAAGGGGGGATGAGGGGGGGGTAGAATAGGACCTCCTGATTTCAAAACTACCCCCCTTTTTTCTAGCAACCCAATAGTTCTTATATAATTTATTGTTAAAGTTTTCATATAAACGATGAATAAGATAGCAACATAACATACAACCTAGTGCTACCAGACTGGAATTTTGAATAATAAAAGCGGATTTTTAATTCGGAATTTTTACTTAGTAGAATTATTATTTCTGTGTTGCCGAAGAAGGGGAGGCTGAACACATTTTGCAGAGAACACCTTTCTGCGTAGGCGGCCTTCGGCCGCACTTAGGGATTATAACCCTCAGGCAGTCGAATTCTCCTTTCTGTTTTGCGAAGAAAAGGAGCTGAACAGCTTTCTGCGTAGGCGGCCTTCGGCCGCACTTAGGGATTATAACCCTCAGGCAGTAGAATTCTCCTTTCTGTTTTGCGAAGAAAAGGAGCTGAACACCTTTTGCAGAGAACACCTTTCTGCGTAGGCGGCTTTCGGCCGCACTTAGGGATTATAACCCTCAGGCAATAGAATTCTCCTTTCTGTTTTGCGAAGAAAAGGAGCTGAACAGTTTCTTTTGTATTGATTTCCCCTGTATTGCTTTTTAATCATTGCCTTCTTTGTATGTATTGTTTTGTACACTATGGCAACACATGTTATGTGTCAGTTTGCAACCATGTGTTATTGTAAATATGCGTGAAATTCAATGTAATTTACAAGTCGATAAAAGTTTAATTAAACTGATTTATATACAAGATAAAATAAAAGAAAAGTGTGTAAAGTATTAAGTACAGTGTTATGTGCATTTATATATATAAAAGTATGCACAAATGCTCTTTTGTTAAGGAAACCAAGTGGAACGACTTAAGAAATTTTAACAACAAATAACTTATAAACAATATTATTTATATTTTTTAGTTATACATGTTTTAGAGGATACCTCCCTTAACATCCTGACCAAGTTTCATTTGTTAATTCCACCTGGATTTCTTAAAACACAAGGTGCGGCTGACTACTAAAGCCCACCGAAAAATCTTATACAATAGTAAATTTCAAATATTTTAAACGTATTTTGAATAGGAAATTATAACTTTTTTACCATCTGCAAAACAGATGAAGTGGCAACCATATATAGAAGGAAGAAATCAGCTGACATAGAAGAATCTAAATTCCGCAGATTTCTGCGCTACGAGCTACAACCAGTGTTGCCGTTTTGGTTACTTTTAACCAATTTTGGTTATTCTTTTCTTGCCTGTGAAGTCGTTAAGATCTTTCCCATTTTGGTTATTTTGAACATTTACTGCAGTTTTTAATTTTTATATATATATACAATAATTAAAGCTTTGAAAAATAGTATAAACAAATACATTTATCGTGCTCAATATGGTTATTTAAATAAAGTTATTACTACTAAATGGCAACCCAAGATTCGAATTACATATGCAAAAGAACATGTAAAGTTCGAGGGTGCAACTATCGGTTCGTGTCTTTAATAAATCGCGGTGAATTAATCGCCAAGTTTTTGAAACGGCCCGGCAGTTACACCATTTCTATGTTCTTTGCACACACCTAAAGTGATAAAGGGATAAATTGCTTAAATTTATCAGTTTAGCCGCATTCTTTTATGAACGCACCTTGGTAAATAATTGCACAAAATTGTTTAATATTTAACTTATCTGGCTAGTTACGCTTCATTCTTACCTCGTCCATTTTGCTAATTTGGTTTGTATGTGTTCGTAGCAAAATCAACCACCTGGCAGTCTGTCAGGGTTGAAATTTGCTGAAATGTATACATTTATCCACCAAAACCGTTTGATAAAGTGATAAACTTTGGTTAAATAGATGTCCATACAAAGTTTGACAGTTCATTTATCAAAATGATAATTTTATCATTTTATCAAGTTTATCAACAGTTTATCACTTTTGATGTAGACCCCTAGTATGTACCTGAAATGACAATACGAGAGTCATTAAAAAGCCGCGAAAAATTATTAGAATTCCGCGCAAAATTGGTGTTTCAAGTTAATTTATACGGGCTCTTTGCTATGGATAAGTGAACAAAAAATACATAATTTTGGTTTTATTTTGCATAATATGTATTTCCAAAAAACTTTTAAATTAGGCTCGTTATGAGACATAGGCCAGCTACACCTGTCGAGGTTGAGGAGAGTAGCAGCAACAGTGGAACCCTCATCAGTGAAACCAAGTGAGAATATTTGGAATGAATGTATTAATATTAGTTACATATGTATGTATTTGTTTTATAATATGCAGAATACATAATATACATGGTCGGCTAAAGACTACTTCAAATGAATACATACTCAGATAGTACATATCACAGCGCACGGCAGTGCGCGCGAGTGACGAAAGCATACACAGTAGCATGCTGAAATGACTCGCTTATATATACACGAGATTTGGAAGTTTTTATCCAGACGTCCAATCGACATGTTTGATATATCGTTGGAAAGGTCATGCAGAGTGTGTCCAGAAAATGTATTCAAGCTTCATAAGCGATTGATCGGATTCTTAAAAATGAGGCTAAAGTGTTGCAAAACAAAAAACGTCTTTATGCTTTTGCCGGTTTAAGGGGGAATGTGGGCACACTCAACATATTTAGTGTTATTCTATAGGCTAATACCTTTCAAACGATACCTTACATATTAAATTCCGGCCACTAGTTGGAAATATATAGAGGTAAATGTGTTTTGGTTCGTGTCTCCACTACGAGATGCATTGGTATGTATGTGGCGTCTGTACGTACCATCATTTAATTTTTTTCAAACTTTCAAAGTACAAAAAAAACTAAGAAGGTTTTGTTCCAGGATGTTTTGATTCGTATGCCTTTGTGGGCGTGGCTGCTGACTGAAATTCGAAAAAATGCAATTTTTTAAACTACCACTGAGGCCGCACATGGACTGAGTATGTCATTGATGTGGATATCAGTAGAAGGGCCTTCAAACAAGCTATCTAACGCTATCTTTTGTGTTTATGAAATATAAATATGTTATAACGTTATCGCCTGAAAACTAAAATCGGGCTGCTGAAGATATAGATTTCGAGAATTTTCTCAAAAACTGGTCAGTCGATTTTATTCTAGGTTTCCCCAAGTCTAGCCCAAAACCTTAGCTTGCATCTGGTATATAGCTTATATCTGGGAAAACTCTTGTTGTGGAGATATTACGATTCAAATTGAAAAAATGTCGCTCCAAAAAAGGTCAAATGGTTAAAAATTAACATACTCGTCTAATTTGGTTACTTTAAGATATAAAAATAACATACTCAGTGCCCCGAAAAAAGTTCCCATTCCCCGATTGCCACTCAAATCTAAATTCTCTGCTAATCGGGAAATTTCCCGCGAGTTGACAAGTTGAAGGATGCAGCTGTGCTAATCACTTAGTACATGTCTTGGAAACCACAATTTGTGTGTATTTTAGAGTTTTTTTCAGTCACATGCCGAAATTCTAACATTTTTCCCCATTTTAATTGCAGGTATGTACACAGCATTTAACTATGGTACATGGGTTTATCACCAGCACCTACCTAGGAAGACGCGTACAATATTACCTACAGTTGTACATAAATATGTATGTATGAATGCATTTAGTTCACCCAATGTGCCGCTACTACTTACATACATACATATGTATAAATTGCCACACGGTCAAAAATTTGGGTTTAATTTTTAAACCGCACTGGGACTACTGCCTTTTTTAATTTTTATAAGCTTTTATTTAACTTGGTCATCGCGCGGAAATCGCGGAAATTTTCAATCGATTTTAAACTAACTTCCCGACAAGTTAGAGACTTGAAATTTTCAGCATAGTTCCAATCACGATGACAATGCAATTTAAAATATAAATGAATTCCCCATATGGTCCAGGGGTCTTGATTCAAAGGCGGTCAAAAAATAGTAAGATTTATGGCGAACATAGCGTAATTTGCCAAAGAACGTAAAACCACTATAAAATTGTTAAAGACGCCGGCGATAGTGTAGCAAAGCTATTTGTGGCAAATTCTAGATATCAACCTAGTCTAGATATGAACCTCGTTGTATTAATTAGAAGACTCCAGATGTCGCCCCGACAGAAGAAGTTAAATATTGCGCCTAAATATATGCCATGCTATAACGGAAATGGACGACACGCCATTTCTTTAAATAAAATTAACTGCTTGCCAAGTCTTCTGTTCTCTTTCATTGCAAGTTGAATTATTTTAATATCTATTTTGCAAAATTTTGTACATAAAATGAAATAACACTTTTTAATATACATGCGTGGCTGTAGTTGAGTGTGCAAAGATGCTTGATAAAATTGGTTGCTACCAAGGCTGTCCGGGTTCAACCCCATCAGACGGAGCATGAAATTTAAGATCTTTTTTTTATTCTTAATTATGAAAATATTTGGGTTAAAATTTAAACCGAACTGTTTAAATTCTAAACCCAACATGGGTGCTCTCTTTTTTTAGTCTTGGAAGGTTTGTATTTGAAACTGAATTTAGTTTGGTCATATATGTATGTAGTCCAAAAAGTTTAAAATTAAAACCGAAACTTTTAACCGTGCACTGAGCAAAACTACTTGAGAAAAAAACTTCTGTTAACTTGTCAAACGATTCCTAATCTTTGACAATACCACCACGATCTTGAAAACTGACCAAATCGGCGTGACCAAGTCCATATAGTTTATATAATATTAAAATGATTTAATATTATATAAACATCCGAAAACATTAAAACGTTTGAAATAAATCTCGTCTCTTTTTTTTTGTATTTTTCACTTGGTTGCTGAAGTAATGAAGAATTGAAAATTCATAAGGGAAAATTATAGTTTTTATAAGTTTTATCTTAATATCTTAAAAACGTGTAGCCTTTTTGAAAAATGGTAAATGAACATGAGGTACTAAATTTAATAGCCCTTAATTTGATATATCGTCCTGTTTATAACAATAACCATTCCATAGATATTACAAGCCAAAGTTTCATTTTCAAAATTCATACACTTTGGTTCAATTGCGCGGGCTAAAGATAAGTTTTTAATTAATCTTTCTTGGTTAATAACAATTGGCTTAGACCTAAGACATCATAATATTACTATTACAATGCGGTCAAATGACTTTTAATTTCCCCCGTACAAATTCGACCCAGCCTAATGTACATACATATATTTTTCTCTACACGATTCATTTCGTTTGTTGTTTCGTCTGTGACTACTAAACTACTGTAGTGTACTATCGCCAAAGTGAACTCAGCCGTTTGTTTTTCGTATTGTAACGAACTGTTGAAGTAATAAACGAAACGAAATAGTAACGTACAATTTAGTTTATTTCGTACCCTGTTTTTTGCTTTATTCCGTATACGAAAAATTATATGTTTCAATGGACACATCGCTTTGAATACATAAATTAGATGTAGATATTTTTAGCAATTTAGTTGAGAAAAATAAAACATTTAGATTATTGTTTGTATTTTGGTCGATTTTAAATTTGCTACCCCAAAATAATTGATATCAAATAAAACACCTCTTTGAGGTAAAATTTTCGAGTGACGAAAGCTGAACTAGAAACACAAAATTTATGATATCAATTTCGTGACGAAAATTATACGAATTTTTTAACTGCCTTTGAAACGTACGGAAAATCTTTTTTTTTATTTATTCGGAACGCTCCAAAATAGCGTCTACTGCTAGAAACACAAAATAAAAAACAGAACTTTTGCAACGATTCGTATGAATAAAAGATTTCCCGTACGTTTCAAAGGCAGTTAAAAAATTCGTATAATTTTCGTCACGAAATTGATATCATAAATTTTGTGTTTCTAGTTCAGCTTTCGTCACTCGAAAATTTTACCTCAAAGAGGTGTTTTATTTGATATAAATACCTCGTATATGCGGAATCCAATACCACGTCATGTATGTACAATACAAAAGGGATTTGGTTATTATTTTTCCAATACTGTTTACTTTATTAATTTAAGTTAAGATTAATAATAATAGTCTTATAGCAAGTAGGTTCAAGGGAAATACCATTCCACAGTTTTGAAAAAATCGGTTTTTTTGCTCTTTTGTAAAATTTATTTACCATCGTATACGCGGTACTGCGTTTGGCGTATACAAGGTATTTCGCACTGTGCGACGATATAGTTAAAATGCAGTCCAATTTTTAATTGTTTAATCTTAATTATAAAATATGTATATACAATGTGATTAGGTATTTCATTGATTCTTACAAAGAAGTTGGAAACTGTGTACCTACATATGTACTTATTTAAAAACGTCATTTAGAGTCTGGTAATGTTTACGAAGATATTAACATACAGAGCACCTAAGCAGCGCGTGTCATATCTGGGCTCTGTGCCCAATTGACATTTTGGCAAGAGAGGTGGCTGAAACCACAGTGAATAAGACAATTCGTGACGCCGCGAAGCCAAATTGTTTGCAGAGGTGGCAGAATCGATGGAGCACTTCAGGTAAGGTACGGACATATCGCCTAATTCCTTCTTTACGAAGCTGGCTAGAAAGACGGCACGGTGAAGTGGACTTCCACTTAACCCAAATACTGACGGGACATGGTTGTTTTAAATCTTACTTGTATAAATTCAAACACGAAGACGATCCTTACTGCACCTTCTGGCAAATGACGTTATTGAAGACGCTGAACACTGTTTTTTGTCTGTCCGAGGTTTGCAATGGAAAGGGATGACTCGAGGATGAAGGTGGGGAGGTCCGTTGTTTGCAATATGGCAAACACCATTTTAACTAAATTGCGTCGAGCGGAACAAATCCGCAGGTTTTTATAGAGAGGCAATACGCCGCTCCCCCTCAGCGAAGTAATGCCTAACGGTAGTTCCACGGAGCGAGGGAATCGGAGCAGGGGTGGGTTTTTAGTGCGGTGAGCCGAAAGGCAAGTCCCACACTTTCCGACTTTCAATGCATTGTGCCTCCTCTAGAAAACAAAAAAAACATACGCACCTAATAAGGGAAGCCTGATTTTCTAAAATATGTATTTATATATATATATGAATGTATTTCATTTATTTTCAGCCTTAAAAGGTTTACTTTTCAAAAATGCAAATAAAAATTGATTTTCTTTGGTTTGTAAAATTTGTCTATACGTACTATATAAAAGAATTTGTGATAACCTGAATTGTTAATATAATAAAAAAAGTGGTTATTTTTCCTTACATTTGGTAACCTTTTCGTCTAATCTTGGTTAGAAAGTTCTTTGAGCGGCGGCAACACTGGCTACAACTACAGAAAAATTTTGCGGTGTTTAGTTTTCATTTACATGGCGCTCTGGTAAGACAGATCGTGTCAACTGACTCGGGTTTACGTACCGGTAGGTTTACGTTCTTGACTAAAGCTGAAATTAGTCAAGAACGTAAACCTACCGGTACGTACACCCGAGTCATCTGACACGATCTAGTAAGCAACACTGAGGGCTCCAGTAATCGACGAAATTCTGCGTATACAGACTGCGTTTAAGTATACGTTCTGCGTTCTTGACTAATTTCAGCTTAATTTCAGCTTTAGAATGTCAAACGATTACACTACAATGAATAGGCGCTTAATGTGCGGAGTGAGTGTATTAATCCCAGTTTATTTATTGGAAACATGCTCCAATTTTTATTACAAGTAACATAAATTACAATCACCAAACCATGCTTAAAATTTTACTATGCACACAATACCCATGATTCAATAATAAAAGGTTTGCTCAAACAACGCAACAGTTTTCTCGCTCCCTCTTGACAAAATCGGCTCCTTTAGCAAGGCACTGTGTGTACGGTCGGTGTTATGCAGACAAACTTTTGTTTGCCAAATTAAATGGCGGCTGCTTAGTTTGCTCGGCGGTGGTTATGTCGAGTTTGGCACAGGGTTGCACGTTCATTATGGTTTTCATGGCTATTGCCAACACGAAATGAAAATTTCAGATGTACATAACGCGCACAATTAATATATTTTTACGATATCTTATAGGCAATTAAGTGTGTCCTAATCTTTGAAGCTCCTCCAGCATAAATTCAGTTCTCTGGCTTTCGGTATCACGGCAATTTTTGTGTATAACGATTATCTAAAATTCTTGTATACGACAACACCGAATTTACCGCAGTTTGACCAAACAAAATTAGTTTGCTGTGAGTCAACCTCGCTCTCTCTCCGAGTTTCCTGCAATAACAATTGCACGCAGTTTGCCAACCAAAATTTCTGCAAAACACCGGCCTAAGGGAGCTAATCGAGTGTTAAAACTCTGTCACTAATGAGCAAACCTTTAATTATTGAATCATGCACAATACCTACATTAGACGTTTATTTTTTAAGAAAATGAAGAACATAATGTAAAACTAAGTCGTAACAATATTTGTATTCTGTCATATTTTCAACAAGTTGCGGTCGGTGTCGGCGAACCGTTTTAACTGCCTGGAAAACATCAACTTCTCCATGCTGAATAACTTGTTCAATACATGCATTAGCTGCACAGTAAACTCCAGCACGACTTCGACCATCTGGAGAAACTACACAAACGGGACCGTAATCAACTTTCTGTCTCCAAACCTCTACCATATTCATCAGGTAAACAAGTGAGTTGGTGGAGGTTGGTACTTTATGCCCCATTGGCCAACATGCGAGTTGAAATAACTGAACAGTTTTGGTGGGAGCTTTAACACCTGCCATCATTTCTGTTAGAGATACAATCTTTTTATTTATTTTAAATTCCCATTGTTTAATATTAGCGTAGCTTTTGGAAGAAACACTATGAACAGAGAATACCGGTCCGTACTTCTCTATTTTTGATTTATGTGGCCAAAATGAAGGGAAATTCTGAGAGATCAGAGGTGGTTGGCATAGAACAACGACTACGGAGCATTCTTGATCGTAGACGAGAGACCAAAATTCACCTAATGTGTGTTTAAGTGGCCATTCCGTAACTATATATTCTCGTGGTTTGGTATATCCGTCCACAAAAACCGAATTTATGTAGTCGGTAAAAGCATTTCCCTGAAAAGAAGTTAAATATGGTCGAAAATTATCAGGAGGGACACACAACACATCGCGATTTTTGTCTCGATTATCAGCTCTATGACCCCCGGCGCAGTCGCCTATTGTAAATCGAGGTGTCTGCTTGCAAATTTTGTCATATTCTGATTGATATTCATTCATTTTTGTAAGAGGATTTCTCCGGGCTTTAACTTTTAAGCGGTCGGAGAGTTCGGATACAGGAAACCAAGTTCTTCCACATATTACATGCTCTTCTAGGGTATCGTAGGTGAATTTGTATTGCTCCACATTTTCTACCAGTCCCTTTCTAGACTGCCGTAGTTTTTTCAGATAACCAAAAATATTGAAACATTCCTCTTCTTCCGCCAATTCTAGATTTGCATCAATAGACAAATATACCCCAGATCTACCGCCTCCGTCGCTACAATGCACGAGCATTGGCCCCTTAATATCGTCACCTTTAATGATATTTCCCACAACTAAACGTACTCGACGTCGAAATTCCAAGATCGCATTAGAAAATGGGCACGAATGCGAATACCACTCTGTGTAATGGAATTGCAATATAAGGCGTTCATCGGCAATTTCTTTCATTTCGTTTACTTTGTACAAGCGGAAAGTTCTGATGTGAAAATTAGCAAGCTGTTCTTCGCGTACAATATTTATATGAATATCTCCATAAGTTTCATGTACTTCCATGTTTGGAGGCCAATATTGAACACACATAACTTTGGCAAAGTCAAACGTCTTAGTAAGCATAATTATAGCACTTATATTCTCTTGCCATACCATCTGCCAAAAAGCATTGACAGTTTCTTCAACTGGACCTTGAGAAACAATATATGCGTTCGGCTTCAGAAGACTATCAACATATGAAGCATTAATATAATCTGAATCAGGAACGCCTGATGTCTTTTTGAGGACAACGCGGTTGTAATCATAAGGAATGCATTTAGAGTTCTGGTTTTTTTCTTGATTGTTTTTCCTCAATGCGTGTCTACACATATTTGTTTCCACTCTGGCAGCCGTTTGAAATTCAAGTTTATAAAGCACAGGAAATTTTCTACGTAATTCGCACAGCTTAAGAAAATGCGCCTTATTTATTGGAAAGTGTGGTATAGTTTTCGAAAAGGAGTTGTTCTCATCTCTAGCTTCCAATCTGATTTTCTCAAACGAAAGAAGCCCACTGTTCAGCATGCTAAGTTTAATTGTATTCGGTA
The DNA here is from genome assembly GCF_013731165.1 of Rhagoletis pomonella. Taxonomy (NCBI): domain Eukaryota; kingdom Metazoa; phylum Arthropoda; class Insecta; order Diptera; family Tephritidae; genus Rhagoletis; species Rhagoletis pomonella. The sequence goes on along the minus strand of NW_023459043.1, from coordinate 54,004 downwards.
TAGACACAAAATTATTTTTTCGCACGTCTTCCTCAGTACATCGCGAAGAAGATTTAGACCGGTGTTTCTGGCCAGTATGCGATTTATCCTTTAAGTTTGGCATTTCTAATTGGTTCAGCCAGTTTAAGTACAAATTTTTACGTTCACGTAGGAATGAAACGATACGAGTTAGAGCTGGGATGCTATCGATAGTATCAATAGTTGAAAACCGTCGCCAGTATCGATAGTTTTCGAAAACTATCGATGTCGGTTTTGGCAAAACTTCTCTCTTGCGTTGACTTCGCGAGAGTGCACCCCGCTTTGAACAAAATGACTTTATGGGGGGTGTGCAGGGGGTCGTACACATCACAAAACTGAAAGCCGGACGGCGAGGAAACTCATACAAATGTGCAGAAAACACACATTTCAACTAAATTAAGCTGTTCAAATAGCTTATCCATTTTATATTGTGTTAATTTCATTCTTTAACGATGAGGAACACGTTTATAATTAATTTGTTTATTTTCCATTAGACAACCGAAATAGTATGTATGAAAGTATGTATGGACAATGACCGAAACGAAGATGGCCGCATGATTCAAGTAATTTCCGTGCGTCCGGGCGTTTTTAAAAAATAGTTTTACCCGATTAACCAAAAGACAACAAGTGGGTTTGGGCTCTCGAATCAGACTGACTTAAATTATTTATTCAATTTAAAATGAAGCTTATATTCTAGTTACAATATTTGCTTACTAATTACTTTTGGCATATGAATTTAATAAAACTGCTTGCTAATCAATTTGTTCCATGTGAACTAAATAAAACTGCTTGCTAATCAATATGTTCCCCAATTTACTAATTCTCGGAAATTTGGTGTCTTTTTGATTTTCAATTTCTCTTTTTGTGTACAACTTTTGCAATATGCCGGAAATGGTTTTATGTTTCAACTTTATTAATTTGATTCAAGAATTCTTCATACTTATCAATTGCACCGTCAGGTGTTTTTGTGTAGCTGTTAATATATGTAACTTCTCCCCCCTTTAGATTCGAATTCTCCTGACTTCGTGTATTCAATTTGATTGTTATACGTTCATGTTTATTGATAATAACAATAACTATCATTACAATTATAATTATACTTATCATATTGCATATATTCGATATTTTACTATGAATTCTCAATTTAAAAATGCTTTCTATGTTTGATCTATGCTCCTCTATTATTTCATCAAAGGTAATTCTTTTCGTAAAATTCCGAATATCTCCATATTTTAAGCTTACAATATTTTCTTTTATATTTTCAATATAATTAGAAAAATAGTAGTCGTTAATTTTGATAGAACAATTATTAGATCGTATTAAGTAGTTTCCACTTATAATGGGTTGTTCTTGATAACATGAGTGATTAAGCTGTAAATTTATTGCGTTTTTAACAACAATAGTTTTTATGTTTATTTCTAATATTTCCAGTTCTCTATTTTTTGTGAGATGACAATTATTTCTTAAAATACAGTGATTATACTAAGTTTCATTCCTTTCAATGATTTACTTTCTTCAAATATTAAATTTTTATTTTCGTAAGTAAATATCTCTTCTATTTTGGCTTCTATTTCTTCTTTTTCTTTATTGGGTATAGGAATGACGGCTCTTATTTTTACATATTCAAAGCTTTTAGGTATTTTTATGCCGAAAACTAAATATGTATTATTTAGAACTACTGTGCCTAATTGTAGATATTTAAGTTTATTATAATCGATATTATATTTTATTATTTCCTCACTTGTTAATATATTTGGATGTATTATCCCATATGTGGCTGATACAATGTTTTCTTGAAGGTGTTCAATTTTACTTTTCAGTAATTGAATTTTTGTATATTGATCTAAGTATAAATTTTGTTTATATTCGTCATACATGAATTTGTTTATTGAGTTCAGCTCTTTTTCTATTTTTACTCTATCACTTTTAACAATTTCTTTGAGATGTTCAATAGCTGAGGCGAAATAATCATTTATTTTGATTTGTTGGTTAATTGTATCGTTTGTCCGTAAAAGATGTGCTTGTATATTTTGTCTGTCGTCCTCATCCATTGTACCAAAGAGCCATTTTGACATACTGCCTACTGCATTAATTAATCCTCGCTTGTTTCTAGTTCTAATTGGCATAAGCGTCAGTAACTTATTCCTTACGTCTAACAACTCCCTTTGTAATATCTCCTTATTTGGTAATTTCATTAAAATTATATTGTCGGTCATACCATTGATAATGTCTTCTAGTTGTTGAATGTCAATCATATGTAGTACTATATCGCTATCCTTAGGTATTTCCTGATTTCTAATTTGTAAATCTATAAATCCGGTTTGTTCAGTTAGTTCCGTCAATGTCATTATTCCTCCGCATTGTCGTATCATCAGTGTTATTACTGCTATCATGATCCGTGTCTGTAAATTTTAAAGGTCGTTTAATATTTCTAACATGGACTTTTTCTAATTTTTGCTTTCTATATTTGGGTTGTTCCTTGTGTCTTACTGCCTTGTAATTTTTTGTAAATCCCTCTGCTCTTTGCTCTGTATATTCTTCCCTGTTCCTATTCAATTTAGTGATTGATTTCTTCTTTGTCTGTTCCAAATTTTTTCTTACAATTTCTTTATCCACTTTGTTATTATGAACCTCGTTAGGTGTGAATTTTATTGTAGAATGAAACCTGTCATTATAATTTATAATAGCTTTTTATATTAACTGCTTAACTGATATGTCTTTGTTTAATTTATATAGCATTCTAAACTTTTCTGAAATGGTATTATGGAATTTTTCAATGTGTGCGTTACCCGTATGGCTGTTGGGTTTGGTTAGATGAAGTTCTATATTTTCATTGCTTTGAAATTCCTTAATCCTTGTCGCATTAAATTCATTATCTGCTATTATTTTACATGGTTTTCCTATTTTGGTAAAGTAGTCTTCCAGTTGTTCAATGATGGTAATATGATTTCTGTCATTTAAAGGATATGCTACTCCATACTTAGAAAATTTAACTATCATTGTTAAAAAATTTAATATTTTTTAACATAGGTGTCTATGTGCATAATTTCATTATTTTTTGTGGGTGTTTCCGTATGCGATAATTTTGGTCTGATTGGTCTCCTGTCATATTTAACTTCTTGGCATGTTTCGCATTGGTTGATTACTATTTGTATTAGCTCTGCTAATTTCGGAAAGTAAATTTTATTTCTAAGTTGGTTATACGTTTCCTGTATACCAGAATGTAAGCTTTCCCTAACATGATATAGCGAACTTTGTTTGACCGCTTCGACTTCAGTTTCGATATCCTGTGCTCTCATTGTGCACTTTATAAACTCTAATTGTTTATCGTTAGAGAACATTTCTATGAGCTTTTCTTGAACTACATTATATTGCCGTTCAGATAGTTCTGAAAAAATTCCTACTTTTCCCTTTGTTATATATTTCCTAAATATATCACCTAGTCTACCAAAATCATATTCCGAAACGAAAATAATTCTTTTCCCATGTATCATTTTTAGCTCTTCTGTCCTTTTATTTGTTAAACAAATTTGTGTTTTATATTTGTTGACTATCTCTTCTTTGATATAAAAATGATCATGCAAATTTTCTTCAGCTGAATGGACCGTTTGCATTGACGCATCATCCTCGAGATCGTCGATTATGTTCAGGTCGTATTCAATATTTTCGCCCGTATTTTCTTCACTATGTTCTATTCTGCTCAAGAAATCGGCTACTTTATTTCCTTACCCTTCAAATATTCAATGTCAAATTGATACTCTCCTAGTTTTAATAACCATCTCTGATGACGTGGTGACATGTCCTTTCCTCTGTATTTAGAGTGTAAAAATTTTATGGGTTGGTGGTCTGTTACAATTTCGAATTTCCTTCCGTACAAATATGGTCTGAAGTAATTCACGCTCCACATAATAGCTAAGAGTTCCTTATCCGTAGCTGAATAGTTTCGTTCGTGATTATTTAGCGTTCTTGATGCATAGCAAATTGGGTGTCCTTCTTGTGATATAAAAGCGCCAATTGCATAATTTGATGCATCAGTTGTTAATGTAAATTCTTTTTCGAAATTTGGATATCTTAAAATTGGGTGTGAACTAATTAATTGTTTGAGCTTAACAAAAGCTTCTATGTAAGAAGGGTCCTTAGTGTTGATTCTTACTCCCTTTTTTAAATATTTCGTAATTGGTTGCGCTACCTTTGCGTAATCTTTGACAAATTTTCGGTAGTACCCTGTTATACCCAAAAAACTCTTTATTTTTTTTCTGTTCTAGGTAGTTCTAAGTCTTCTACAACTTTTATTTTATCTGGGTGAGGCTTCATACCCTCCTTCGTTAGTACGTGTCCTAAGAACTCAGTTTCTCTCTTTAAAAAATTACATTTGTCCACTTGTATTTTTAATTTTTTTTTCTCTAGGACCTTAAAAATACCTTTGATTGCCTTTATGTGTTCCTGCAACGTTGTGCTGAAAGTTAGAATGTCATCTAAGTAAACAACACACGTCTTGTTTATGAAATCTCGAAGAATTTCGTTCATAAGACGCTGGAAGGTTGCAGGTGCGTTCTTTAACCCAAATGGCATCCTTGTAAATTCATACAGACCATGAGGTGTAACCAACGCAGTTTTGCACCTGTCTTCCTCTTTAATTGTAATTTGATGATATCCCTTAGCAAGGTCTAGTGTCGTGAAGTATTGGGCACGTCCCAATTTATCTAATATTGAATCAATGTTAGGTAACGGATATTTATCATCGATTGTTACCTCGTTCAATCTTCTATAATCTACTACTATTCTGTACTTTCTTTTTCCTGAGTTATCGATTTTCTTTGGGATTACCAATAAGAGACTGGAGTAACTGGAATTACTTTTTCTTATAATATCTTGCTCCTCCATCTCTTTAATTTGCCTACGAACTTCCTCTTCATGTTGTGGTGGGTATCTGTATAATTTCGAGTTTATTTGCTCGTCCGTAGTGGTCCTAATTTCATGTTGAATTTCTGTGGTGCTCGTTAACTTTTCACCCTCTTTAAATAATAGTTTTTGAAATGTTTTTAGTAGTTTGGCTACTTCTTTATACTCTTCTGTATTTAAATGCTCTAACTGTATTCCTTTAATTTTATCATTTGTCACTTCCAACGCACAAATTTCTTTAAAATTAAAAGGGTTGTTTACAAATTTTGTTTCTTTTTCACGTAAAGTTATTTTTCCATCCACCAGATTTATCATGGTGTTCAAATGGTTTAATAAGTCAATACCTATTATAAAATTGTGTTTTCTACCTCTTAGTGGTGTTGATTTCCATTTTATATACGCATTATCAGGTAAATTAAATTCCTTTGGTGCTCTAGTATGCACTTCATGAGTAATTTTCTCCTTACTTGTTACTGTGCTGATTATTATTTCATCTTTAAGGGGTATTTTCCTAAAATCATTTAGTTCAGCGTCTACTAAACTTATGTTCACCCCTGTATCCACTAAAGCAATGTACTTTTTTTCGTCAATAGTTATTTCTATTCTCGGTAACCCGTCCGAGGCTTCCTTATAAAAAAAAATTGCGTTATTTACTTCTTTATATTCTTCAGATTCTCTATTGCTTTGCCTAGGCGATTGCAAGCGATTTTGGCTGCTACTGCTGCTAGGGTGTCCTGCGATTCGAGATCTGTCTTGGTCAGTTTCTACGTTATCAATTTCCATTGGTTCGACTTGGTTTTGTCTAGGTTGATTCTGACGGTATTGACCGGAATTCTGTTTAGGGTTTCCAGTCGTTTGTTGTCGTTGAAAATTACCTGAATTCATCTGTCTATTATTGTTATTATATCTTCCGCTAAAATTCTGCTTATATTGCCCTGACACATTATATCTAGCATCATTTTGATTACCTTGATTATTTGCACCTGGTCCCGAGCTTTGATTCTTATCAAAATTTTTGTTGTATTTCTGACCTCTATCGGGATACTTATTATTCCATTTATCTGTGGAATTGTCCCCCTTTGTTTTAAACTTCCTCCTATACTCTGGTCTAATGCAACTATCCTCAAATCTTCTACTCGTCATTATTCAAGTTCAAGTTTCCTTCGTCATAAATCTTGTCTAGTAATACTCCTTGTGTCATCTCTTTTATTGTATTTACTAGTAAACTGTCCATATTGCTTAAGTCGATGTAGTGGTCACCCCTATAGTAAACTGTCAGTTCGTCCGCTTTATATTTAATATTTTGCACTACTATCATTAATTCATTAACTGAGCTTACCTTTAGGTTGGCTACCTTTCTATATAAGTGGTGAGGCTCGACGTCTGGTCGGTACCGCAATTTTAAAGTCTCCTTAATTAGCTGCCAATTGTCCGGCTGTGGGATGTTTATTATTACGTTTTTCGCCTGTCCTTGGATAGTCCTGTAGAAAATTGATCTAACCACCTCCTTCTGTAGTTCATTATTATTTATTGTGGATAATAATTATTCTATGCTGCTGAAGAATGAGTGGCCGTTATTTCCCCCGTTCCTGTGAAAATAGGTAAACTGTTCACAGTTTTCATAAGACTATGTCTGCTGCTGTTGTTGTCCTCCGTTCTGCTCCTTAGTTCTAGATAGGCTTGCCGCATTTGTTCTAGCTGCTGTTCTCTTCTTGCCAGCTCCTCCACTAAGTCTACGGCGGGTATTTGAATCTGTTCGTTAGCCATTCTCCTTTGGTCGAAGATTTGTTGTCTCTTTGAAGAAATCGTGCTGTTGAATTTAAATGCTTTGGTGTAACACTTTATTTACTTTGTGTTCACTTGCACAGCACTTTGAACGTTTTCTGTAAGTGGTGATTTCCGTTCTATATTCGGTGGAAACCACTGCACTTTATGTTGTTCTTATGTATCCTGGACTGTTTTAACTATAAGGCGTTTACTGCACGTTTTTTTGGCTTCTTCTTATTCATTGAATAGCGTTCACTGCACTTTTTGTGGTATTTACTTTAGTTTTTTTTTGTCAAAACAGTCAATTTATGATTTATATTAATTATTCTTGTTATATCCTGGAGGGTCTGGTCAACGTCTTATCGTTGGCTACAGATTCGCAGGATTAATTTGGGAATTATTTGTACAGGATATTTTAAACGATTTTTTTTTTTTCCGAACGCGGTTCGAATCACTGGATCCTTGTTCACGATATTTACTTTATTTCGGTTTACTTACAAGGATCCTACCGACTGCGCCATTCAAGTAATTTCCGTGCGTCCGGGCGTTTTTAAAAAATAGTTTTACGCGATTAACCAAAAGACAACAAGTGGGTTTGGGCTCTCGAATCAGACTGAATTAAATTATTTATTCAATTTAAAATGAAGCTTATATTCTAGTTACAATATTTGCTTAATAATTACTTTTGGCATATGAACTTAATAAAACTGCTTGCTAATCAATTTGTTCCATGTGAACTAAATAAAACTGCTTGCTAATCAATATGTTCCCCAATTTACTAATTCTCAGAAATTTGGTGTCTTTTTGATTTTCAATTTCTCTTTTTGTGTACAACTTTTGCAATATGCCGGAAATGGTTTTATGTTTCAACTTTATTAATTTGCTTCAAGAATTCTTCATACTTATCAATTGCACCGTCAGGTGTTTTTGTGTAGCTGTTAATATATGTAACTCACGTGTGAGTAATGGGCTGTTTTTGCTTACGCGTAAATGCACATTTAGCGCATTTAACTGTAAATGCTACTCTAAATGTACATTTATCCATACAAAATTCGTCACCTAAATGCAACTAAATGCAATTCCATTTTTGCATTAAGAATCTAAATGCTAAAAGCAACCCTGTGATCTTCCAAAATTTCCACGATTCGAACCACGGTGCAGCGAACAAAGGTGGCGCCGTCAGTGGTACCGCTACTTTGGTTTTGCCGATTTTGACAGTTGTGGTAACTTGTAAATAAACCTTTGTTTACAAATCAGCGAAAGAGAAATATGAATTATAAGTGAAAAATCAGTTTAAATTGTGTTAATTTGCAATTTGTGAGTGATTTTTGAGTTGAAGACTGCGTAAAAACTAATACAATGAAGTGATGTGTGTTAAATTGCGACAGCCGTCAAGATGCAAGAAGCGTAGATGCAAGTGTAGCGCTGGGACGAATCGCTGCATTTTGTGTACATAGGGCACGGCAAAGCCGTTCCCGAAACGTTTCTCTATTATTATATTAACAGCATTTCCTCACAATGATTTTGTTTCTGCTCCACGCAGCCTCCATTAGCCAGTTAACTAATCAATCCCGCAAAGATGCTGCTGCAGTTTTCGGCAGCAGCATTAATTGCAAAACAATGGAGTGTACTAAAACGTTTGCTGAAGCAGCCTCAATTGCAAAGCAATGGAGTGCACTAAAATGTTCCCTGTTCTCTAATAGATTACGTGAAAAATGCAATATTTTCGCATTTAGCAAAATTAAAACACGTTTTTCGCTGTAAAGTAAACTGCTTTGGCAGTTTCAACTCGTTCTTCTTTTCGCTCTATTCGTTGTTTACTTGTGGTACACAAATGTCAACGCCCAGGACGGCGCAATCTTGTATTCTATCATTCTTGGATTCGAACATGGTTTAATGAGAAAAAGTGGCAACATTGCTTTTTCGAGTATACAGTGGCTAACTGCGTTTCAGTGATCGCCGATCGAGATTTCATTTATTGTTTTACATTATTTGGATAAAGAAAAGTTACGCAAATTCAACATCGATGTGATGCTGATAGAAATCTGGATAAATTGTGATCAACTCTCTTTGTTTTGTTTCCTAATTAAGTGAGGAAGTTTTAATTGACAGCACTGACAAATGAATATACAGTGAAACCTCTCCTAACGGCCACATCTATTAGACGGACACCTCCCTTGGGCGGAAATTTTTTCCTATACCAAGTTTTAAGTATAAATTTCGGAACAAATTACTCTCTCTTAAGCGGACACTCTCTTGGCCGGACGCGGACAGTTATTTTGCATAAAATTGACACAAAAACTCTATTGGGCGGACGCGAACCTCTTATCAACGGACATTAAGATTTCTTTTCATAACAAATCAAACAAAAACCTCCGTTGAGCGGACGCGAACTCCTCATAGGCGGACTACTAAATGGAAAAAGGGGACTTCCTGCCCAAAATGTGATTGTTATGCACACATTTAATTTGGTTTGCGCAGTGGTTTAGGTTCGTTATTTGAATTGTCAGAAACCCTTGGAGACTGATAAAAACATGAAAACTATTGATGAAAAAGGTACTGACACTGAAAAAAATTAAAAATAAAACTTACGTCAATCGACAATTTTCCAGTTTTTTATGTAATGAATCTATGATTTTATGTAGTCTATGGACTAAAATGTAACATTTATTTTTATTTTGTTATTACTTAATATGTACTTACGCACATAAATGAAATGTGCACTTTTGAAAAAATACATGCACTATATCTTTTATTCAAATAAGAAATAGTGACTATTCAATTAAATAAAACATTAAAAAGTTCTAAAATAGGCTTCCCCTCCATTAAGCGGACACCTCTCTTGGGCGGACAAAAAATGCCTGACGGTGATTGTCCGCCCAAGGGAGGTTTCACTGTATACACAAACAAATGCTCAGTTATGGTTAAAACAATTCAAGTTTTTGTATTGAATTTTTGGTTTAAAATTTATTTTTTCCTTTTCAGTAGGGTTTTTGCACATTATCTTCTGCGTGAGAGTTGATCGTAATAGATACGGATCTGAATAAGGACTGGAACACGGCTGTTTGTCAAAAGCATACGATTTCGAACTCGCGTAAATGTACATTTGCTAAATGCGATAGCATGAACGCTCTTCGAAAACATATGTTCGAAAGTGCTAAATGTTGCATTTTAAATGCAGCAAAAACGCTGCATAACGTGTTGCTAGAATACGTTTGGAAATGTGTTGCCAGATGTTCAAAGCGTAAGAATATTATAAAGGCGAATATGATAAGTGATATTTTGTTGTGAGTTTAATAGCTATTATGAGTATTATGTGTGCAGATAACGTCATTTTTTCAGTAAAATGATAATAATTATTTATTGTATGATATAAATATACATCATAATTATAGTATAGTCATATTTATTGTTGAGAAGTTCTGCTCAAAAATACTTCTGCTCCTTATCTTCACAACAGAAAAAGGATTCTACTTTGTGAGGGTTATAATTTAAAATGGCTTAACATTAACCAAAGAACAGTGATGAATATTTTACTTTATGTATTTAAAATGAAATATAATTTGTTACCGAAGTACGTAATAGGGCTTTCGCACGGGCGATTTTTCAGGCAACTTTTGCGTTCAACTCACACAGCGTTGCACGAAAAATAAAATGTAATGGCTAAAAATATCAAAATATAAGAAAATATCAAAATATTCGCCATAAAAAGACATTTGCATTGTTCAACTTTGCATTCTACTTTTGGTTGAACGGCCTTTCAACTAATCGCTTTCTACAAAGTTGGTCGCCAGCCAACATATAGGGCCGGTTTTTCAATGTCTGATTAGCACAAATCGGAGGTAGAAGCTCCGGTTAAGCACAACTACTGCTTTATCGATCACATGTTACATGCATGATGTCGAAATCGTCGATAGTGTAGTGGTAGTGATAACCAGACATTGAACAACCGGCCCTTAGCCATTCCACTTTTTTTTCGTGCAACCCTGCGTGAGTTGAAAGCAAAAGTTGAACGCAAAATCGCCTCGAGCGAACACCTTTTTAAGCACCAGATCGTATATGTAGGGGATGTACAACCCTACGACTTAAGAAACAAGAATGATTTCAGAATTAATCTCTATAAATATAATAATGCACAGAATATTTTATTGTATAAAGAGCTGAAACTATTTAATGAACTGCCTAGTAATATAAAGAATGAAAAAAACATCATTGCATTTAGAAGACTGATAATAGATTACATTAAAGAAACCATATTTTAATTCGCAATAAGTCTATAAGATAGTATTGAAACTATGTATATGTAAAAATGTACCTGAAAGTTTAAAAATAGCTAATGCTAAATAAAGAAATAATAATAATAATAATAATAATAATAATAATAATAATAATAATAA
>NW_023459043.1:24614-42910 GCF_013731165.1 Rhagoletis pomonella | reverse complement strand
AATAATAATAATAATAATAATAATAATAATAATAATAATAATAATAATAATAATAATAATAATAATAATAATAATTACGGTGACCATCCGTCCTTTATTTGAAAGTACAGTACCTTATTTTAACTCACTGTGCTTTATAAGTTTTTTAAAAATAAAGGACGCCTTTTGTCCTTTATTTCTTACATTGTCCTTTAAATCGTCTCTGCATTTTTCAAAGGTAAATTTTTAAACGCAGAATATAAAAAATAAAAATGTCGCTCATAAAATATAATGAAAACCTTCGCCAGTTTGTTTCGCACCCCACTTAAGGGTTTCTATTTAAGCGGTAATATTTGTACAATCTATAAAGCACAAAGAAAGTTGTGCTCAGGATCGTGTTGCACGCTGAGTTTCCAGTTTCACTGAAAGAGAACAGTAAACCCACTGCTGTACAGTGGTTTAAAACTGGCATCTATTCACTTTACGTTGGTTAATATGGTCACCGTAGTTATAATCCTTCTGCTTCTTTTCTTCGCACCACAGAAAGAGAATTCTACTTTGTGAATTTGTATAAGACATTTAGTTATTTGAAAAAAAAAATGCACTTTTCGCATTTTCTTTTGATGCATTTCACGCATTTTTATATACAAGACATTTTTATAAAACACCTAGTAACCATAATAGACATCACTGGGGCGGCAGCCCCAGGTTTACCACACAGAAAGGGAATTCGAGTTACCTCATCCTTTCCCAAGGGGCGATTGCCCCAGTTGGTGCACACCAAAAGGAGAATTCTTTTTGGTAAGGGTTATAATACTAAAGCGCGGCCGAAGGCCGCCTACGCAAAGAGGAATTCTACGCAAAAATACTTTGGCGCAACTCCTATTTTTCGACTCCTATTTTTAGTTTTTTTCTAGCGAAACGGTGGGTATTATTTACTTGTTCCTATTCGCCTTTATAATATTCTTACGCTGCACACAATAATACTCATAATTGCTATTAAACTCATAAAATAATATAACTTATTATATTCGCCTTTATAATCTTCTTACGCTTTGAACATCTGGCAACACATCTGGCAACACAACTTGAAACGTATTCTGGCAGCACATTACTCACATGTGCGGCCATATTCGTTTCGGTCATTGTCCATACTTACACACTAAAGCCTGATATACAGTTCAATGCGAGCGTGAGCGTGAGCTTTTTATTTTGACCAATATCTTCGTTACTACTCAACTTTTTGCTATAGTTGAGATATGAAAAGATAGAGAATTAAAATATATTTCAGAATTATAGAATAAAAACTAATTTCAAATGCATAATATGCCTTTTTTTCGAGCTCACACTGAACTGTGTGCGTTCGCAAAGCATTCGCATGTGAACGGCACGTTTTGACAGATGTGTGTGAGCGTCCATAAGAATACAAATGGAATTATTTGCCTTTGCGAACGTTCACGCTCACGCTCACATGAACTGTATATCAAGCATAAACAGGTGTTGGCACGAGGCGATTTTGCGTTCAACCTTTGCTTTGAACTCACCCAGGGTTGCACGAAAAAAAAAGTTGAATGGCTAAATGTTGGCTGGCGACCAACTTTGTTGAAAGCGATTAGTTGAAAGGCTGTTCAACCAAAAGTATAATGCAAACTTGAACAACGCAAACGTCTTTTTATGGCGAATATTTTGATATTTTTTGGAATTTTGATCATTTTAGTCATTCAATTTTTTTTTTCGTGCAACCCTGCATGAATTGAACACAAAAGTTGCCTGAAAACCGCCTCTTGCGAAAGCCCTATTACATACTAATTCGGTTCTCTAAAGGAAAGTAAACAAATTTATAAACGTGTTCCTGATCGTTAAATAATGAAATTAATAAATTATAAGATAGATAAACGTTAAAAGAGCTTAATTTAGTTGGAAAGTGTGTTTTCTGCACACTTGTATTTGTTTGAAGTGCTTTGTTTTCGTACATTTTGTTAGGTGAAATTTTAAATTTTAACAAAAAATTTCTCGTAACCTATGAGTTTCCTCGCCGTCTGGTTTTCAGTTGTGATGTGTACAAATGCAAAATGCATTTATTTAAGTTGAAAGAAGACAAATTCCTTTGTTCGGTATTTATTTTTACTCGCTTTCTATCTTCCAAGGCGAATTCATATATTCTTATCACGAATTCATATATTCATGTGGGAGCAAGAGTATAAAAACATAAAATCACCTTTTAAATTAAAAGCATAAGTATCACATGTATGCGTAGTCCAATTCACGAAATCATTTCATCGATCTCATTAAAAACTAAGTGCATAAACTCTATTTCGCTTTAATTGAAATCATGAAATGGTGTTCATTCATTCAGTTTCTACTCAAACGCATGAAATGATTTCATGAATTGGCCTACGCATAATGGTAGTAAATCAGGAATGATAGAATACAAGATTGCGCCGTCCTGGGTGTTGACATTTGTGAACCACAAGTAAACAAAGAATAGAGCGAAAAGGAGAACGAGTTGAAACTGCCAAAACAGTTCTCTTTACAGCGAAAAACGTGTTTTAATTTTGCTAAATACGAAAATGTTGCATTTTTCACCTAATCTATTAGAGAACAGTGAACATTTTAGTGCACTCCATTGCTTCGGAATTGATGCTGCTTTAGCAAACGTTTTAGTGTACTACATTGCTTTGCAATTAAGGCTGCTGCAGAAAACTGCAGCAGCATCTCTGCGGGATTGATTAGTTAACTTGGTAATGGAGGCTGCGTGGAGCAGAAACAAAATCATTGTAAGGAAATGCTGTTAATATAATAATAGATAAACATTTCGGGAACGGCTTTGCCGTGCCCTATGTACACAAAATACAGCGATTCGTCCCAGCGCTACACTTGCATCTACACTCTTTGCATCTAGACGGCTGTCGCAATTTAACACACGGCTCTTCATTGTATTCGTTTTTACGCAGTCTCCAACTCAAAAATCACTCACAAATTGCAAATTAACACAACTTAAACTGATTTTTCACGTATAATTCAAATTTCTTCTTCGCTGATTTGTAAACAAAGGTTTATTTACAAGTTACCACAACTATCAAAATCGGCAAAACCAAAGTAGCGGTACCACTGACGGCGCCACCTTTGTTCGCTGCACCGTGGTAGTAAATGACAGAATGAATTACAACAAACACATAGTTTTGACATAATGCAAGCCGAAAACGTTGGTTCAAATCAATCCGCAATCAAGTTGGACGTTTTGCCCACAAACATTGCAATTTTGCGAGCAGTCTCCAGTGATCGGACTTTAAAATAAATTTGTGTGATAGAATCTGGAAAAAATGTGGTAGACTTCAAAAAAATGTGGTAGATCTCAGGTTTTGGATCATACTTTGTACAAAAATTTAAAATATTCTGCAAGGTTTCACTAAAATTGCAAACATTTTAATTAGAATCTAAAAAAAATTAATTATAGTATAATAAAGTGCAAGATTGAAGTTGCTAAAAATTGCGCTGAGTCTTAGCAATTTTTTCCCTTGACAGTTTAAAGCAGTTCCTTCCATATCAACATATTTTTTTAACATATTTCGAAAGATTTCTGCAACCTTGCGGAGTGCTGCCAGCTTTCCTTTTTATCACATCCCGATGTAGCGCCAACAAATGTGGCACGTTCCAGAAACCGCTACTTGGGATTTGCCGATTTTGAAAATTCTTAAGTAAAAGTAAAGAACGCTTTAGAAAATTTAGATACACTGAAATTTGCTAATACTTTCACAAAAATCTCCGTTTTTACCATTTTCGCTATTAATTCTTTTTATAAATCATATATTTTGCAATTTAACACAATAAAACCACGTTTCCTGTCGAAAAATTGAATATTGAGGAAATATACTATTTTACACTTTTTTACACATTTTATCCTCACATTTTGCCTGTTGTTAGGTTAGGTTAGGTTGATGTGGCAGTCGGTTCAATTTACCAACTCACTTAGACCTTTTGAAGGTCCATTGTGGTACCACTGCAGAACACGGGAACCTCGGTGACTATTCTTCAGAGAACCAATTTGAGGCTCTTATAAAGCGTAGAATCGGTTTTATTCCTACGCGTGATAGTTCCGTAAGAGAGCTAAAGAAGGGCCTGCCTAAAAAGCTTGCTCTCCTCTTGGCCAAAGCTGGGCAGCTGCAGAGGAAGTGCTCTACGGTTTCTTCCTCTTCCTCATCTCTGCAACTTCTGCAATATTCGTGGGAGAAAATTCCTAGTCTTGAAGAGTGCCTGCCAAATAGCCAGTGACCGGTTACACAAGCCGTGACCTTCGCAATGTCCTCTCTTGAGAGGCACAGCAACTCTTTCGTCTTTTTCTTTTCTATTTGCGGCCAAAGCAGCCTGGTTGTTCTACATGTGCCCTCCTCTAGCCATGACCTGTTGGCCTCTTGGATCATGCTATTTCGAAGTTCTAATTTGCAGGTTGCCATGGGTATCCCAATAGTGCCCCTGTTTTCACATAGGGGTAGATTCGTACCTTTCCTGGCTAGCTCATCAGCCCTGCAGTTTCCTTCAATATCTCTGTGTCCCGGAACCCATATGAGGCTGACCTTGAACACGGCGCTAATATCGTTTAGAGCTGCGAGGCATTCCTGCGCAACCTTCGACCTCAGCATTACCATGTTCATTGATTTAATGGCCGCCTGGCTGTCCGAGAAAATATTAATCGTAGTCTTCGTTACGGCATGTGTACTAAGGTACACAGCCACCTCTTTTATGGCTAAAACTTCTGCCTGATAGACACTGCAGTGGTCCGGAATTCGGACGGATAGTTCCAGTCCTAGTTCCTTAGAGAAAACTCCGTAGCCAACCCTATTGTCTAGCTTGGATCCATCTGTGTAAAAATTCAATTCCCCCCGTCTCCATGGTCTTGGCGTTTGCCATTCTCCTCTAGACGGGATGCTCGTCTTAAAGAGCCTATTGAAGATTGGTTTGGGAGCGGAGTAGTCGACTTCTTGGTTGTAACTACCCAGAGTGTGAAGTATGGAAGCGTGGCCAAACCGCCGATCCTTCCATAGCACCATACTTCTTAGTTTGAGCGCTGAATCGGCGGCCGCGTATTTTCCCACCAGGTTTATTGCGGGTAAATTGGTAATCACCTCCAGCGCCTTATTTGGGGTGGTCCTTAAGGCACCCGAAATGCATAGAAACGCTGTTCTTTGGACCTTACTCAATAGTTTTAGGTAACTTGCCTTTTGAGTTGCTGGCCACCATACAAGTATTCCATATAAGAGTATTGGCCTGACCACCGAGGTGTATAGCCAGTGTGTAATACGAGGTGTTAGCCCCCACTTGATTCCGACCGCTTTTTTGCATGTGTATAATGCAACGTTGGCCTTCCTTACTCTTTCCTCTATATTAGGTTTCCACGTTAGTTTCCTGTCTAATATGAGTCCTAGATACTTAACATTCTCCTTCAAGGATATCTCCACACCCAAAAAGATTAGCGGGGAGACCATGGGAGGCCTGTGTTTCCTTGTGAAGAGAATTGCTTCGGTTTTCTCGGGGTTTACTCCGAGTCCCCTACTCTCTGTCCAGTTCCTAAGCGTGGCCATGTTAGAGCGCAGAATCTCCATTAGGGTATTTGGGTATTTGCCTTTGACGGCAATTGCCACATCGTCAGCATATGCTGTGACATGGCAACCCCCCCTCTCTAGTGCCACCAGCAGAGAGTTCACCGCCAGATTCCAGAGAAGAGGGGAGAGAACCCCTCCCTGGGGAGTGCCTCTACAGACCTTTCTGCTTATTGTGGTGTTGCCGAGCTTAGCGGTTACCGTCCTGCTGACAAGTATAGACTCGATCAGCACCGCCACATTCTGGTCAACTCCAAGCTCTTCTAAGGCACCCGTTATGGCGCTTGCGTTAATATTGTTGAAGGCGCCTTCTATGTCTACAAAGGCAACCAGAGCGTACTCTTTGTCGAATAAACTTTTTTCCACCAACCCAACGAGCGAGTGCAAGGCGGTTTCCGTGGATTTGCCTTTCGTATAGGCATGCTGCGCTGGGGAGAGCCTACTTGTTGGTATCACGCCCCGTACATAATCATCCACTATCCTCTCTAAAATTTTGAGAAGGAAAGACGTAAGACTGATGGCTCTGAAGTCCTTAGGGTTGGTATGAGAGGACCTGCCCGCCTTGGGTATAAATGAGACTTTTGTCTCTCTCCAGCCTAGCGGGATGTAGCCCATGTTAAGACAGCTTCTTATAATAACCACAATGAACGGAGAGATAGTACCCCGTGATTGCTGTAGCTCTACCGGGTGTATTCCATCAAGTCCCGGTGACTTGTAAGGACCAAAAGTCTTAATAGCCCATTCAATTTTTTCGTTTGTAATCAGTCGGTTTCCCAGATCAGATAGCCCCCCTTCATTCTGGGGGTCATTAGGTTCCACCGGCTTATTTCCAGGGAAGTGTGTGTCCAGGAGGAGACCTAAAGATTCCTCGCTCGTCGTAGTCCATGAGTTCCCTTGACCCTTGAGATAGCCAAGGTTGCATGGCGACTTTGCAAGAATTCTTCTTAATCTGGCCGCTTCCGTGGTTTCCTCAATTCCCTTGCAGTAACTTTGCCAGGATTTACGTTTCGCATTTCTAACTGCTTTTTTGTATACTTTCAGATCAGCCTTGTAGGCTTCCCAGTCCTCTGCTGCTCTCGTGGCTTTGGCCTTGTTGAACATTGACCTATTAGATTCACGTAACAAGGATAATTGTTTCGACCACCAAGGTGGTTTGCTTTTTCCCCTGTATCGAACAACCGGGCACCCGGCTGACAAAGAACTATTCATGGCTTTAGTAACCTGATTAACCAACCCCTCCAGCTCCACCTGCGTGGCGGGGTCTCGGGGAGGTATCTTTGGCAGTAAAGTCCTTAATTTATTATTGTAAACCCCCCAGTCGGTATTTCTAACATTTCTGAACTCCCTTACTTGGGGGGTCTTAAGATCTATTTCGAATTCAATATAACGATGGTCAGAATACGATTTTTCCTTCAGTACTCTCCATCTCTTGATTTTATGGGCAAACATGTCTGAAGCCAGGGTTATGTCCAAAACTTCCTCTCTACTCTTTGTTATGAAGGTCGGCTCTGAGCCTAAATTCAAGACACTAAGTTTGTTCCCTAGAATGAAGTCTAGTAACGACTCACCTCTAGCATTCGTGTCCGTACTCCCCCACATCAAGTTGTGGGCATTAGCGTCGCAGGAGGCAACCAGTGGTTTGTTCTTGAAGGCTGCTTCCTCGGCCAAGGTCCGAAACCCGTCTGGTGGCACGTCCTTGTCATGGGCCATGTAGGCAGAGGCTACCCAAAAGCTGGTTTTGTCCAGCTCAATGCTTGCCACTACCAGATCGCCGTCACTAAGCTGTGGGAGCAGGAAGATGTTTAAATTGTTCCTTGCTAATATGCAAGCTCGAGTCTTACCTGCATTTTGTGCGGCAATAAGCTTAAAGCCCTTCATCCCAAGTCCGCAGATTTTATTGCCGTGTATCCACGGTTCCTGGATGAGGGCAACGTCGAGTCCACCGGCAGCCAGGCGGACCTCAAGGTTCGCAGACGCGAGTTTAG
This sequence comes from Rhagoletis pomonella, assembly GCF_013731165.1. NCBI lineage: Eukaryota > Metazoa > Arthropoda > Insecta > Diptera > Tephritidae > Rhagoletis > Rhagoletis pomonella. The sequence continues at coordinate 35,349 of NW_023459043.1, read as the reverse complement.
AGTGGTGGAGGTTGATCTGGATCAGCTTCATCAGAATCTGTCCGTTTTACCTCCACCATCGTGACATCCACGTCCGCCTCTTCGATCTCCTCACCCTCGGTGTCATCGGCGAGGAGGTCTTCTTCATAAAATAATGGCCCCAATCCGGATAGCCTCTCCGAGTCAGATGAGCATTGGCTGCTGGGCAACCCTTCTTCACCACCGCTGCGCAGGCCGGACTTGTCGCTCTCCTCACTAAGGTCCAAGCTCGGCTCGTCGCTGCGGTAGATTCGAATGGTTGCGTCATTGAACCCGAATCTCACCGTCCAATCCTTTTGCGCCAGTGGGGCTAGCGATTCGGCGTTGAGGATCAGCAACACCTGCCTTCTATTCTCTACTGGCTCCTCTATCTTCCCTACCCTCCAATTATGACTTGGCAGGTCCTTATTACAGGATCTGAAGATCCGCTCAATTCTTTCAGGCTCGGCGGGTCTGGCCGGAATCCAAACTCGAGCCCTCGGTCTGCTAGGAATGTCTTCCTTGTTGACGGCCTCGAGCTTGGCTCCCGGCCAAACTTCACCTACCTTACTAACGGCCAACCTATAGAGCTGGGCTGACCTATGGTCCTCGCAGGCGATGAGTTTAGCTCTACCCTGATACCATCCGGAATCATGGCAGAGAGGAGGAGGTCCAGGATTTTCGTCTAGGACTTGGAGGTAGATTTCGGCAATCGCTTCCTCCACCAACCTCCACTTCTCTTTGGGGATAGTCCCTTCCTCCTCCCCTCTGTCGATGATTGCCAGTACCTCACCGCCTCCCTTCACTACGTCCCTGAAAGTGGGGTATTTATGGCCACCTGTTCTTGGTCTTTTGGTGACCCCACCCCCTGCCTGTTCAGCAGACCGCTGCCTTTTTGGAGCAGCGCCTGCCGGTCTTCCCAAGCTGGCTACTACTCCCCTCGCCCACTCCAATGACCTAACCTGCTCCTCCGTGAGCTGCTCTGTCGGCAGGTCCCCGATCTTGTTCACGACCCTCATGGCCGCCTTTTTGTCATAATAGGCCTGCTTCGAGGGGCGGACATGTTTAGCCGACCCCCCCAGGCCTGTGTTTGCAACTTTCCTCGAGCTGCTCGGAATGTCGGCGGCATCCTGCCGGGTTATTTTCGAAGCAGGTGCCGTACCCCGCCCTTGGGTTGAGGTGTGTGTGGATTGGGGTCTGACTTCCCTAGGCGGAGCTGACGCTGCAGCTCCAGCCATGAATCGGTTGGAGACCGGTTTGCCCAAGCCTCCACTCCCCCCTCTGCCTCCTATGGTACTCGTACCAGGACCAGCCCTACCGCTTAAGCCCCCTCTAACTCCTGTCACTGGCGGTCCGATAAATGCCCTGCTCGAGGCTGTAGCATTAATTGGAGCCACCCCTGTCGGTTTTTTTGGAGGGCCGTCCTCCTTGTTGTGTTGTTTTTTTTTGTAATAAATTGCGCTCATAATTTTGGTCCCACGAGTGTCGGACAATGGAGGTCCGCCCGCACAGAGGTCCGTGTGCGCAGGTAAGGCTTGATAGAACCGGAGGTCGCCAGGTATCCGGAGCACTCCGTTCGAGACTGGGCTATTTGTTAATCTGGGTCCCCAGCCAGGCTGAACATCAGCACGGGTCGTCTAACACCTTGTTCCAACCCAGAGCTTTTTTAGAGAGGTTTGCTCCTCCATTACCTCCATAGGCCACGATCAAAAACCATTTCCATATAACTTAGCTATTGAGGAGCATAAGCACATAGCACTGATTTCTGATCTTAGCTGGACACCATTCTGACATCGTACAGAACCTAAATTGTAGTGGCCATTACCAGTCGGCACCCTCGTGGAGGGTTCAGCCGGAGGATTTTCGCCGACCAATTTTGTTGTTAGTGTTGGACAATTTTTGCTCTTAAAATTAGCTTAAACTACTCAAAACTGCGAATATGTGGTAGATTTCAGACCTTGTGTGGTAGATGCTCAAAAAAGTGGCAGATCTACCACTATGTGGTAGAAGTCCGATCACTGGCAGTCTCTTATATATTTATAAAATTCAACGAAAGCGCGTACCTATTTCGGCTGAGTTATCCATTTTCGGTTATTTAGGGCGTGTGTGAATCGGTAACAAAGTTTGCGGCATGCAAATTTTTGAACCCTAAGAGGTGAATAAAATTTCAGTAGCTCATGAGGCTAGTGAAATTTATGACAAATACACAGAAAATTTTGACAATCGCAAAGATTGTTGGTGTGTGTAATTTTTCGTAATTCAAATGCTTAAATTGATGAAACGCAATCAGTGATGGTAGATGTTTTCTTAAATATTAATTTCACTTCAATTTGTAATAGTTTATTCCGAATAAATCTGCGGTTATCAAAAATTTACTGCTGTCAAAAAAGATTTCATTTCAACATAGAACTTTGTTACCGATTCACACACGCCCTTCGGGCCGGTTACTCAATGTCTGGTTAACACTAATCTGCGGTTAAACATCGTTATCGACGTCTTCAACTCCATGCATACAACAGGGAGTCGGTAACGTCGATAACGATGTTTAACCGCAGATTAGTGTTAACCAGACATTGATTAACCGGCCCTTAGTGTACAAAATAAACGCAAATTAAATGAGTTTGCACAACATGGCCATTAATGTAGCGATAAGTTGTACAACTTGCCAGAAAATCCAAATTTTTTGATCTTTCATACAACCAAGACATAAATTCATTCAACAGGCCCACAAACGGTGCAATCTAGAGCAAAACAACACCAACTTGAACCAACGGTCGCTACGTTTAACATCGGGCGAAAATTTCAAGTGCTCCTGTAACACTACCTTATATAATACTACGTTTATGCGTAGGCTAATTCACGAATTCATTTCATGAATTTTGGATAAAATTTTCTGCATAAACACCATTTCATGATTTCAATTATACACAAAAGTTAACCATGAATTCGGCATCATTTCATGAAATCGTCAAGTGCAAGTCCGGCAACGCCACGTTTCACAAACAGCTGTTTACTAGGGTTATGATGTTTTTAGATTAAAAAGCATGAGTGGCATAAACAGGACTTACAACACTCGAAAAGTTACGTGGAATTGTTCAAATATATAATAAATTCAACTAGAATAAAATGAAAATATATTAAAACCAATTTAAATATAATATGATTCATTTCCTGGTACCAATAAGTTTTTCAAATTCAAAAGGAGGCCAAAAAAGCCACAACCCTACTGTTTAGTTTCTCGCTAGTACGTTGCCGATTTTTCAAAGCTCTTTATTTCATGAATTCGCGGGGACCACTTTTGAATTCATGAAATGAAGAATTCATGAATTCTGGCGCATAAACGTAGTATAAGTTGGCCTTGCTATCATCCTCACATATAGGGTTGCCAGATTCTGAAACGGAGAAAGGAGTACATTTCTAGTTTCGATAGAAAAAAAGCAGTACAGAACTTAAAAAAGGAGAACAATTATTGTTTTAATTTTTTTGTGCAACTTATTGTTACAAATTACAATTATTTACGTACAAACAAACACGGATATCATAGAAATCTTTTTCAAAGCAACAATAAATGTTAAAAATAAATAACTAAATTCTACAAAAGAATTCCAGGCTATTCCTGAATGTATGGAAATTTTTTTATTTTATAATTTAAAATTTTTCTGATTTTTATACCCGAGCGCCCTGCACCTACCTGCCTACGACTATGCTTACGTTTTCGACATCACGCATATAACATGTGATCGATAAAGCAGTCGTTGTATTTAACCGGAGCTTCTACCTCCGATTCGTGCTAATCAGACATTGAACAACCGGCCCTAAGTAGTGTTTGCCACAATATGAATGGCAAAGTACAGGGCGTACAATAATAAATGTCGCAAAGGTTTTTCGAAAAATAAAAGAGTCCTTTAAAGATTTTGCGAAAAAAAGTATTTTTTGCTAATTTTAAAAATAGTTTACTTTAATTTTATTAATTAGTTTTAAAACTTTAATCCTTATTTCCATTTGCCAGCTTTGGGAGATAAGTACATGCTTTTTTCAGGTGTATTTTTTCTTAGATTTTGTATAAAAAAAAAGAAAACTGTATAGGTATAGGGTTGGTCGAATGAATGGCCTCCTAGTCACCAGTTCCGAGTCTTTTCGGTTGCTGAGTATTAGGCCTTATGATGGACAAAAGACGGAGTATAAAGGAGCCAAATGGAGGAAATTAGCCTATGGTTACAGAAGATATCGTCACTACACACGAATAAAGGCGCGCTAGGATTTTGACGGCAGAGCTGTAAAAATTTGCAATCAATTTTTTTAGGAATCAATGATTGTGCTACTAATAGGATTACAATCAAAATTTATTGCATTTTTCTGATTGTAAAAACTGCAATCAATTTAATTGTAAGCACATTTGGTTGCAATGATTGTGACTGCAATCAAATCACTGATTCAATCAAACATTTTAATTGCAATCTCAAAAATGCAATTGAGAAAAAGAGAAAACTAGCAGAAAAAGTTATTGAACACAAAACTAGTAAAAACTTGCAAGTGAGTAGTTGTTGCGCCGTTTTGGGGTGTCTTTGATGGGGGTGATCGACTTGAACACACGCGACATCCCAAAGCGTGGACTCGTAGGTGTTCAATTGCATTGCGATTAGCACCCCCCCAGTATAAGGGGCCTCTCCGTGGTGACACCTGGTAACGCCTTGGCGGCTAATTCGAGCGGGGACCCCTCCCTAATCCCTACGCCTATTATTTCCAAACTCCTTGCCAGTTCTCCATTACCTTCTCTTTGCAGGGCAGGATCAAGGTGTGATACGACCCGTGCCGAGGATCAGCCTGGCTGGGGGCCCTTCACCAAGCCCAGTCGCGAACGGAGTGCTCCGGATACCGGGCGACCTTCGGAGCCAACTAGCCTTACCCAGGTACATCGGATCTCTGCCCGGGCGGACGTTCCCTTTCTCCGCGTTCTCGTAGGACAAAATATGGACAAATCAACAACACCACACTTTAAAACTTCAACTCCAGTACGGGAGTCCGGCGCTCCCAAACAAAGGCCGAAAGGAGTAACAAACTCTGCACAAAGCAAAGAAACGGTACCACCGGGCCTAGCCAAAAGTAGCCCTATGCGGAAGCAGATATCAGGTGCACCCACACCCACCAGCAGTAGAACCAAGGCACCTCCTGGCCCGAGAAGTCCAAAGGCCAATGCTACACATAAAGATAGAACTGGACGGGAGGCCTGCACGGAAATCCTGGACCTTCCTGTAGTGGGCTTGCCACTCAGCGAACAGCGTCTGGCCATCCCACTGGGGGGGGGCCCAGGAACATGGTGACCTGCAATAGGGCAGTCAGTTCGAAGACGCCCTATCTCAGAAAACTTTTCAAGTGCGCCCTACTTTAGAATTTGTTTGAAGAACGCCCTATTTCAGAATTTTATTGAAAAACCCCCTATCTCAGAATTTGGTTGAAAACGTCCTATCTCCGAATTTGGTTCAAAGGCGACCTATCTCAAACGAAAATACATTGAAAATGTGCTGAGATAGGGCATTTATGCATCGGCAGTTGAGATAGGGCGTTTCTGAACCGAATTCTGAGATAGGGAGCTCTTAAATCTAATTCTGAAGTAGAGCGTTATTGAAAAATTTTCTGAGATAGGGCGTTTTCGAACTGGCTGCTGAGATAGGTCGATCTTCCACCCAGCCATCGATACGTTATACTACTAGGTATGGTTGAAAAACACGATGAAGGTGCTGTATAGTTGCAGCTTTGTCATGCTGAAAATCGAAGTTTTATGCGCGCACATTGTATATGCTCTCGATTAGCGGAACATTAAAGACGGCAATCAAAACAACCTACTGCTAGGTGTAATGCCGTAGGGGGTTCACTTTGCGCTGCTAATGCGATGCGTTAACCCACTGAGGGCTTGTGTGCCTCACCATCGTACTTCCAATTATTCATCAAAATAAATGTCATTTAGACAGATTACAGTTAGCAATTTTTATGCAATTGATGATTGCAATCAAAAATTAATTGCAATCAAAAACTTATTGCAATCAATTTCTTCTAAATGATTGCAAATTTAAATTTTTGCAATCAAAATATAAGCCATCAATGTTAGTTGCAATTAAACCAGATTGCAATATTACGTAAAATATGCGATTGCAAATCAATTTAATTGCAATTTTTTACATCCCTGTTTGACGGCGAAAAAAGGCGCGTTAAAAAATTTTGCGAAAAAAGATGATTATGAAAAACTTCGGCGAAGTATGTTAAGAGTCTTTGACGCTGAAGTTTTTTTATGCGTCTTTTTTCGCCGTCATTTTTTGAGCTCGCCCTTTTATTCATGTCTAGTGACGATATGTAATAAAGTAACCGTCGAAGACTTGCGTGCCGCTTGAGCTTTTCTCTCAAAGTGTTTACCGCTGGTAAACGCAAATGAAGGTTAAAATTTAAAAACTTAATAATAAAATTTAAGTAAAATCTGTGGATGATTAAGAATAAACTACTTTTCACGCAAAACCTATAAAGGTCCCTTTTATTTTTCAATAAAACCTGTGCAACAGTTATTATTTTACGCCCTATATATGATAAATTATTAATAGCTGGAAAAAGGAGTACAAAAGAAGTACAAAACTAAGAACGGAGTACATTTCCAGATATTTTTTTTTTGGGAGTACAAGGGAGTACATTACAAAAAAAGGAGTACGTTAACTCCCAAAAGCAGAACGTCTGGCAACCACACATGTTCATCCGAGTATACCAACGAAGGACGAGTTAATACAAGGAGATAGCGAGAGCACAAAACTACTCTAGAAAATTACACGCACAATGACAAACATGAACAAATGTACAATAAACACATAATTTTTGACAATCAGTACAGTTCGCATTTATATCAACGAGCAGCTTATTATTCTTTATTCTTTATTCTTTATTTAAAATTAGTACAATAAGACTTAGTCTTTTGAAGTACAACAGCAATATAAGTAACTAAACAGATTTAGAGGTAATATTAATACTATTAATGCTGGGAATAAAACAATAGATGTACAAACTAAAAATTATGGACTAGATAAAAACTTAAATATTAAGAAGGTTCATCAACTAGACGAGAAATATGTATGGAGGGAACTTTTAAAGTTGCTTTTGTTGAATTTGGTTTTAACGGCATGAGGAATAGAATTCCAAATACGAATAGCGTTAATGAAAAACAGTCTGGCAGAGTTTTTAAAGTTGTATGAGGGCAGAATTAAGTCAGAAGAACGTTCCGACTTTGGAAAAATAAGTTTGTCATACAGATAACGTGGGGTTCTCATATGTATAAGTTTATAGAGGAAAATGCAGTTCCTGGCTTTTAGGTAGTCTGAGATGTCACATCCCAGCAAAGAAGACCTCCAAGCGGATATATGGTCAAATTTCTGTAATCCATACACATACCGGGTAACATAATTAAATAGAACGTCAATTTTGTGAGCAGAATTAGAGTCAAGCTTACTATATACCAACTCAGAGTATGTAATTATCGGTAAGATTAATTGTAGGGCAAGTTTACGCCTAGTACTAACTGGAGTGAAAGATGCAGATTGCCTGAGGTATCTAAGGGTCCCATAAACTTTGTTTACAACAGAGTTAGTATGATCAATACAGCTAAGAGAGGAGTTGATGACAAATCCCAAGTTAGTAACTTTACTGACCAGCTTTAAAGAACAATTGTTTAAACTGAGAGCTGGAATGATATCATAATTAAATTTTCTCTTATGCACGGGTAAAACATATGATTTCTTTGGATTTAGGCAGAGTCCGTTTTGACTGGCCCAGCGGGAGATAGAGTCTATATCATTGTTTAAATTAGCAGCAACCGTATCTATGTCATCAAAGGAACCAGATAAATAAAGCTGAATATCATCAGCATACGCATGCATTGTTGCAAAGTTACACGTTAAGAAAATGTCATTTACAAAGATACTAAATAGCAAAGGACCTAAGATAGATCCTTGGGGAACACCACATTTCAAGGACTTAACCCTACAGACCCAATTTTCACTCGTTGAGACCGGCAATTTAAGTAGCTCTTCATGAGCGATAAAGCTGATTCACCAAAACCGAAATAAAATTCGAGCTTGGAGCAAAGCAATGAATGGTCAACTGAGTCAAATGCTTTTGAAAAATCAAGCAAACATAAAAGAGATAATTCTCCTTTGTCAAAAGAAAGTCTCAAGTCGTCCATAATTTTAATCATAGCAGTAGAGCATCCATGCCCCGCTCTGAACCCAGACTGAAGAGGAGACAAGAGATTATTTTCAGAAATGTGTGAGGAGATTTGTTCTGCCATCAGCGACTCAAACACTTTTGATAATGAGGGAAGAACACTAATAGGACGGAAATCACTGGGTGAACAAGCAAGTTTACTTTTTGCAACCGGACAAACACAAGCGATTTTCCACGAATCGGGAAAGCAAGATGTGGTAACGCAGTGGTTAATTATATGTGTTAGAGGGCTTATAATATAAGGGAGAATCAACTTTATAAACCGAACAGGTATGCCATCCTCTCCAACTGCGTTAGATTTAATTTTGAAGACGCATTTAGCCACATCCGACTCAGTAACAGCTGAGAGCACGAAAGGAACACCAGAATAAATTGCAGTACTACAAGGGGTAAATTTAGATAGGGGAACAATAGACGATACACTGCTAAGAAAAGCATCGTTCATGCTATCCACATCTAATGTGCATTCTGATTTGTCTTTGGCCCAGACTCGGAGATTTTTGATATTGCGCCATAAAGTTCCGGAGGACAGAGAGGGGTCAAGCTTGGAATGAAAATACCTCTTCTTTTCACACCTTACAATTTGCGTAGCATTGTTTCTTGCTGTGCGAAAGATGTCCCAATTAGTTTTACTACTATTTGATTTCCAAGCACGATATGCTTTACTGCGGGCTTTAATAGCTCTTCGAACTTTAAGGTTGAACCAAGGACACGAATTAGTTTTGCCACATCGAATTGGAATATGAGCGTCGAAGGTGGACAGTAGGTTGTAATTAAGGAACTCAATTTTTTCATTAACGGTCGGAAGATACCAACAGCTACGCCAATCGATGCTGTCTAGATCCAAGAAGAGAGCATTTGTGTCACATGAACGAAAATCTCGAAACGTATAAATCTGCTCAGAGGAAGAACAGCTAAATTTAATATCAAGCGCACAAAAAATTAGATCGTGGTCAGATATAAATGAAATTTGGTCAAATTTTAAGACAGATGAATCGTCAGACACAAAATAGTCCAGAAGACTGGGTTTACAATTATTACCGTACCTCGTCGGCACTGAATTATTAACAATCGAGAGACCGGAAGTCGCAACATTATCTAACAGAGAACAACACAGAGAGTCACAAGCAAGAATATTAATATTGAAATCGCCACATATAATAATATTTTCGTAGTCTACTACGAAAGAAGAAAGGGATGCAAAAAACGGATTAAGGGATACATATTTGTTTGGGTTATATACACACGAGATAAGAGCCTTATTAAAACGGTCAGACAATTCGACGAACAAAAACTCCACGCCCCCATCGTTCGACTGACAGATTATTAGATTTGTTTTAGTTTGTACTACATATGTGCATATATACATGTACACAAACATATGTACATACACAAACATATGTACATACGTACAAATATATATTCAACCATTCAAACATATGTTCATACATGAAAGCATTGCTGTCCATAAGTACGTACACATGCCCATCAGTACATCAACGAAGCCCGTTTGCTTCATCATAAGTATATCCATACAAACATATGTACATATGTACGAATGGATGTAGTTACGCGAAGCACTCTTGCATCATTTATACATATAGGGCTTCTTCGAGTTGCAATCACAACCGCAGTATTGCGCCAATTATTAAAGTATAGCGTTCTGTGAGAATTTCTAGCAATGTATTATCAGTTGGGTAGTTGCAACAATGTTGTAATTTTTCATCAGTACGGCAGCAATGCCGCTTTTATTACGTGCCTCGAACACGCCCATACTGCTTAGCAGCGGCAGAGCTGAAATGCGCAATGAATTCATTTTGCTTTGCTGCCTCTATGCTTAAGTGCACATTTAAGATACCTACCCCAAAATGCACATCAAAAGCATTATTTTTAATATTTATAAGGAAACTGCTCCGATAGATGCATTCAACAACACCTGCACATTGGCAATACCTGCCCTAAAAAATTGTGGGACTAGTATCAATTATCAATGAAAGTATTACGTTTACCTGCACTGGCCCTACAATTACCTAATTTTACAACCTTTTATTTATTTTGCTCATCTCGCAGAACAACGAAAATGGCTATCAATTTATGTAGTTATATAGATAATTAGATAACATTCGGTAAAAATTTCGCTTGCAGTAATTTCTACATGGTAAGTGCTCCGCCAATATTTGGTTTCATAGGGATTCGGATACCTTCCTCATTGAAGTAGTAAAGAAAATTCGCTTAAGTGCCTTTTTCGGTTACGTGCACAAGTTTTTCGTGCAAAGAAGGAAGTGCAGCTAAGCAAAATATACTGTATATGTATACATATATATACGTGCATTCAAACATACATATATGCATATCGTCGCCTGGGTAAAAGATTGTCGTATCTTACGCACGTACGTATGACGCTTACGACAATCTTTTATCCAGGCGGCGATATGTAGGTACTCGTACCCGTCATGCGTCGCTTTATTTCTTTTTTCCCCTT
>NW_023459043.1:23298-24514 GCF_013731165.1 Rhagoletis pomonella | reverse complement strand
GAAATGATTAAACCTTTATTCAAAATAAATGTTTCGAATTATTAATAAATTCGGTTTGCACTACGCACTTTTTTGAAAATTTCGATGTGGGTTCTTCGCAAAAATACTGTGATATGCACAGAAATATTGTATACTTTTGACATGCGGAAGCCCCTCTTCTCCGGCAACACAAAAAGGAGAATTTTACTTAGTAAGAGTTATAATCCCTAAGCGCGGCCGTAGGCAGAAGCAAGCGCAACAGGTGGCGGACCTAACAAAATGCATGTTTTCAATGGCTTGAAAGAAGCTGTTATTGTATTAACTGGATTGCGAACCAGTTCTGCAGGCATAGGAGTAGTTCTGGCTTGTAGTTCAACAATTCAACCAGAAGCTGGCATAGATGCGCCCATGGTTACTATGCCCGGCAGCCATATATGTAATACTCCTATATTGGCAGTAAGAGCTAGTACCATCCGAAAACACTACAGTACAGATATATCTATAAACACGTACGAAAGAAAAGGAACACATACGTTTATAAATAAACATGTACACGACACATTTACAAAAAACGGCACTCAAGTACACAATACATTGACAAAAACAGTACTAGACTGTCTCGCTTTGATTTCGGAATGCTTACACATTGAGATGTTAGCTTAGTACCAATATAGAAGTATTACATATATGCCGGCAGCTGCGTATACCTTCGTGAGTCCATTGCCATAGCGCGCTATTACTCCGCTGCTATAACTGCAAATGCAACAGAATCCATAATTTTCCTCAAAATATTTAAAATCAATCAATTTCAATATAAACAAGCACACGATGAGTGTTTTTTTAATTCCTTTCCACTTTGTTTTCCTTCATACAGATGAGTTCGAAAAACAACTGACAGCTGGCAATGCTGCACATGTTTCCGCAAGGGTTGCAGCATGTCGATTTTTCGTTTTTCGTAACGTTGCTACGAATTACGAAAATTCGGGTTCTAGAATAAGGGTGTAAAATAAATTCTTAAAATCATGTAAAATATGAAAGATACCGCGAAGTAGAATAATTTTTACATCTTCTTTTCTCCAGACTAGACGCGAAGACGACGTTTAAATTTTTGGACTGGGCTACCTTGAATATTTGCGTTTTTGAAGTGAAGCTTCTTAGGCGGCGGTATCGCAAAAATGGAGAGTGAAATTTTTAAAACTGAAAACGTTACATGAGAGGAAGATATAGGTAGTATAGG
>NW_023459043.1:12726-23198 GCF_013731165.1 Rhagoletis pomonella | reverse complement strand
AGGTGTAAGACAATGATGGCAGTTAGTTAATTTTGGGAAATAAAGGTGTAAAGATCGGCACAATCCGGAAAAAAATATTTTTTTTAATCCTTTAAACTCGTCGAGAGTTAACTTACATATAGGGCTTGTTCGAGTTGCAATCACAACCGCAGTATTGCGCGAATTATTAAAGTATAGCGTTCTGTGAGAATCATGGTTAACTAGATAAGAAACTCTCATTTTTTCTGGTGAGAATTTCTAGCAATGTATTATTATCAGTTGGGTAGTTGCAACAATGTTGCCATTTTTCATCAGTACGGCAGTAATGCCGCTTTTATTACGTGCCTCGAACAGGCCCATATTGCTTGGTAGCGGCAGAGCTGAAATGCGCAATGAGTTCGTTCATACATACATATATGTGTATACATATATGTATATACGTGTATTCAAACATACATATGTATATACATATCGTCGCCTGGGTAAAAGATTGTCGTATCTTACGCACGCACGTATGACGCTTACGACAATCTTTTATCCAGGCGACGATATGTAGGTACTCGTACCCGTCATGCGTCGCTTTTTTCCCCTTCCCTATACTACCTATATCTTCCTTCTCACTCATGTAACGTTTTCAGTTTTAAAAATTTCACTCTCCATTTTTGCGATACCGCCGCCTAAGAAGTTTCACTTCAAAAACTCTCCTAAGAACAAAATACAAGTGAGAATCCGTGTACGTGTAAACACCCATGAGAATTCTCAGACCAATATGGCGGAACTCTCAAGGTATTAACTCTCATCGTTTACTAGCACTTTAATATAAACTACTTAGTTTTCAACAAAAAATCTTATACAATAGTAAATTTCAAATATTTTAAACGTTTTTTGAATAGGAAATTATAACTTTTTTACCATCTGCAAAACAGATGAAGTGGCAGCCATATATAGAAGGAAGAAATCAGTTGACATGGAAGAATCTAAATTCCGCAGATTTCTGCGCTACGGGCTACAACTACAGAAAAATTCTGCGGTTTAGTTTTCATTTACATGGCGCTCTAGTAAGACAGATCGTGTCAACTGACTCGGGTTTATCGATTTTTAATAAAAAGCGCCGCAGGCGAAAATTTTTAATAAAAAATCGCGCGCGACTGAAATGTCGGTGCTGCCATTCATACTAAAAAATGCAAAGAAAAAACAAACCGGAAACAATGAAAAAATGCACATACGCCGCAGGCGAAAATTTTTAATAAAAAATCGCGCGAATTTTTATTAAAAATTTTCATTATTTATTGAAGTATCGATTTTATAATAAAAAGCCCAGCAGCCGAAAAGTTTGAATCAAAAGCGAAAATGATATGGTTTATAGTTGTATTTTATAGCTTCGAGAAGTATGGCAGCACACATTTGCCACTGTGTTACTGTCGGCCATTGTTATTTCTGTTTGTTTGTGAAAAGTGGTAGAATGAGTGAATGGATTTATAAACGCGTTTTACTTAATTAATTGATGAATATATATATATTAAAAGTATAAAATACTCACGTGAACATTGCAGATATTGTATATCAACCAAAATACAATTGATAAGTGGCATTTTGTACAAAAATATGGGGGTGGTAGTGCAGATTATTTAACAACAAATTGCTTAAATACTATTAGCAACTACTTTGTGAGAGTGATATATTCATGTAGAGAAAGCCTCCCCCAACATCCTGACCAAGTTTCATGACTAAATTCCACATCGATGGCTGAGTGGAAGATCGACCTATCTCGGCAGCCAGTTCGAAAACGCTCTATCTCAAAAAACTTTTCAAGAACGCCCTATTTCAGAATTTAATTGAAAAACACCCTATCTCAAAATTCGGTTCAAAAACGCCCTATCTCACTTCAAAATGTATTGAAAATATGCTGATATAGGGCATTTTTGAATCGGCAGCTGAGATAGGGCGTTTTTGAAACGAATTCTGAAATAGGGCGTTCTTGAAAAGTTTTTTGAGATAGAGCGTTTTCGAACTGGCTGCCGAGATAGGTCGATCTTCCACTCAGCCATCGATATACTTTCGCTGAAATCTCGATTGGTCCCGTTTTGGAAAGTTGAGCTCATTTACTCCATTTATTTGCGTCAAATTCATCAAAACATAGTGCGAAAAGTGCAAGTGTTTTTTGCGAATAACTCTTTAATGAATTAAAAATGTGATTTTCCGGTCTCAGATTATTGTTGTGCGCATTAAAACACGTCTATTGATAACCCCCCTTGAATTTTTCATCAATTTTGGCCTCCTTTCGCTAAAGTGCACTTTTACCCTTGTTTTGTTATGCATGCAAATTTACAGATTTTGGGAAAATTTTCCAATAATGGACCAGGCTTTGAAAAGAAAAATTAGGGGGTTTAGAGCGGCTTTTTGTGATTCTAAATCTGAACCCCCCCTCCGGAGGCTAAGAGTTTTTAAATAATTCGTTGTTAAAGTTGTAAAAAAGTGAAATTTAACCTCACATTTTCCTTTGTACATCGAGTGAACTGAAATGGCGGTGCTGCCACACATCACAAAAAATGTGTAAAAAAAAGTACTGAAAAGGGAATCAATGAAAACGTAAATAATAAAGTGGACATGTACATATATGGGTATTTCCATACGTCGCATACGTGGCAGTCGTTCGTTTGAATGTGATGCAAACAAGGAATACCATTTGTTTTCTTTAACTTTTTGGGCCATTGTATAGCACATAATTAGCTCTATATTTAGCCGAAAAATGAAAACAATCGAACTGCTTGGTCCTGAAATATAAGCATTTAAAGAGTGTCGTTACGTGACAAAAAATGGAAGTCGATTTTTTCTTTTCTTACAAAATTTCAAAACTCTGCCAATTGTGGATGGCTATTTTCATGAAACTTATTTCAATATGATTTGGAGCAATTCTAGTTGTTTTTAGAGTTTTTTGAATTAATGCAACTTGTTTCTTTTACAACCCCAAGTGTTAAACGCCACGTGACGTAGCGTCACGTGACATAAATTTCCATCGTTATATTTTTGTTAATATTGCTTTTAAATGAATTTTTAACGCAAATAAAACATGTATTTTATGTAGAATATACTTTATATTTTGACTTCAGCGCCAATTCAGGGTGAATTTGTTGGAAATCTATGACTTATTATGTTTCAACTACATACGCCAAATTCGAACTAAATCGGACCATAAATACGGTTTTTCGAAATATCTCAACCTTGCCCATTTTACGCAAACATGACTTTACTTACATAGCCAGTATATATTTTAAAAAGCAGGCAAATCGGCCCGTAAATACGTTAGATATATGATTTTTATTTTTTTTGTCGTAGTGGACCTTCCGCGCGATTTTTTATTACAAATTTTCGCCTGCGGCGCTTTTTCCTAAAAAATCCAATACTTCCATATATCTTGAAATTTTTCACCTGCGACCCTTTTTTTATCAATTCTTCCATATATAGTGAAAATATCCAATAAAAAAGCTATAAAATATATGTACATGTCCACCTTATTATTTACGTTTTCATTGATTCCCTTTTCAGTACTTTTTTTACACATTTTTTGTGATGTGTGGCAGCACCGCAATTTCAGTTGACTCGATGTACAAAGGAAAATGTGAGGTTAAATTTCACTTTTTTACAACATTAACAACGAATTACTTAAAAACTATAAGCCTCCGCAGGGGGGGTTTCAGATTTAGAATCACAAAAGGCCGCTCTAACCCCCTCTTTTTTTCAAACCCTGGTCCATTATTGGAAAATTTTCCCTCGGAATATTGCTATTAAATACAGAATTTCGCGAAAGTGTACACTTAAAACATCACAAATGTATAAAAACTAATAAATACGTGTTAAATTAAGTTCATTTTTTCCATTCATTTGCGTGAAATTCATCAAAACATAGTGCGGAAAGTGCAAGTATTTATGGCAAATAACTCTTTAATTAATTAAAAACGTTAATTTCCGGTCTCCGATTGTTATTATTGGCGTTAAGACGCGTCGATTGATACCACTCTACACGCACACAGTAGAGTGTGAGCTCGCAAAAAAAAGACATATTATGCATTTTAAATTAGTTTTCATTCTATAATTCTGAAAGATATTTTAATTCTCTATCTTTTCATGTCTCAACTAAAGCAAAAAGTTGAGTAATAACGAGGATATTGGTCAAAATACAAAGCTCACGCTCGCATTGAACTGTATATCAAGCTTTAAGGCCCGTCTATATAGAACTTTGGCGTTGGGTTGCTTACTATGCTTACTATGAATACATGAATTCAAATGCAGCCGTCCACATAGCCAAAATTCAACAATGCCCACGCCAACGCGTGCGTCACTCGTCAGCTGTTGCAAATAAATGAAATAAAGTGAAATATTTTTCCTTTTTAAGCAAGTGCCGTTAAGAAATATCGTTTTTAATTCAATTATCGATATGAAATATTAATTTATCTGCCGTTAGTATGTTAATTTAGTGGCCCAAGCATTATCTGCCAAGCGTTCATTGTAGCAAGCATACTTTAACGACCTCTCTGAAGTTGGCACGACAACTTTTTCTCAAAGCAAAAATTCCTATCGGATAATTTGCCGTTAATTATCCGTAAATTATCCGTGAAAATAATAATTTTGCCGCGGACATATTTTAAAAAATATCGCGTGCCCTGCTAACTTCCATGGAAGTTAGTATTAAAATACTGGAGCAGTTCAGATTTATTACCTCTAGAGCCGATCTCCGAACTAGAAGGCTACTAGATGTTGTGCAGGCAAATAGAAACTACGTCGCCTTTGGTCCGTACAACAGGATAGCGAACCTTGTCAACCAACATGTACCGAATGTAAATTTCTTTGGAGGGTCTCACTCTAGCTTAAAATATAAATTAAAATCAATTCTCTGAATTATATGTTACATTGCAATGTCATTTCATTCCGTTGTTTTTTCTGTTAAAGCGACCACAACCACACACGTTTGTTATCACTTTTTTAGTCAATAATTAAGTTATGTACAAAGCCGATTGGCGTTTAAATAAATAAATAATACTAACGATTTTTATTGGTCGCCCCAATGCATTTTTCGGGGTTTTTGTGGGTTTCTGGCGGACCTATAAATTATAGTTGTGATGGAAAAAATGGTTAAATAAACAATTGGGTATTATTATTGGGATGCAGGATAAACAGAGTTTTCTAGTAGAAAAATATTGATTTTTAACTATTGATTTTTTGTTTTTTTTTTTAAATATTGATTTTTAACCTTCTGAAACCCAATTAAAGAAACGAGCTAATCCCAAATTAACTATTTGATAATTTGCCGTAATTTATCCGTTGTTTATCCGTGAAAAGAATTATCTTGCCGCGGACACATTTTAAAAAATATCGCGTGCCCTGCTAACTTCCACGGAAGTTAGTATTAGAATACTAACGATTTTTATTGGTCCCCCCAATGCATTTTTCGGGGTTTTTGTGGGTTTCTGGCGGGCCTATAAATTATAGTTGTGATGGAAAAAATGGTTAAATAAACAATTGGGTATTATTATTGGGAATATCCTGCAGATAAACAGTTTTCTGGTAGAAAAATATTGATTTTTAACTATTCTATACCATTTCTACGAAAAGTTGTTTTCCCCCATATAAAACACATGGAAAACTTTGACCGACCTCTAAATATTTTTTGATTTCAAAATAAAAAATAAGGGTATATTTTTTTCGGTATAGAACAATCATTCATGCATTTTCGGACCACCCTAATTTACATATTTATGTATATATTTTCTATTGCTCGATGCGAAGCCCATGACTTTTATTAATTTTAGCGATAAATAATTAATAAAAATGTTTAATGTAATTAATTGAAATTTTTACAGGCGTTCTTATTTGTTTTGAGATATACTCATTGAGTGAAAGCGGAGTATATATAGCTTTAAATAAAATACTAAAAAAGATCACAGATGAGAATGGAAATACCTTTCACCTTACTGCAATGGTGGCATATGAAGGTGAAGAAATTCAGCACTCACCTGAAGACATGGGTCATTATACGGCAATTTGCTTCAGGGCGGAAATTGGATTCAATACGACGATATGATAGAAAAGGAAAAGAAACTAAAAAACACAGTGTCTATTAAACCAAAATTAATATTTTATGTTAAAGTAAAATAGAGCAAAAAAAAATAAAAAAATAAAAAGTAAAAACAAATGAGTTAGAACAGAAACTCCAATTTCTTTACACAGGGCTAATTAGACTTCTGCGTAAAATATTTAGTAGAGTGTTCTTTTACATACTTAATTATGAACATTTATTTAGCTGGTTGCCTTGATTGGTTTTTTGAAGGTGTCCTGCTAAGTTTCACTGCAGTGGGGAATAAAAGCGATATTTTTTAAAGACACGCCTGCGAAAAAATGCTTAGTCCCACGGATAAACAACGGATAATTTACGGCAAATTATCAGATAGTTAGTTTGGGTTTAGCTGGTCTCCTTAACTGGTTGTCAGAAGGTGCCCTGCTAACATCCACGGAAGATATTTTTTAAAATGTGTCCGCGGCAAGATAATTCTTTTCACGGATAAACAACGGATAATTTACGGCAAACTATCAAATAGTTAGTTTGGGTTTAGCTGGTTTCCTTAATTGGTTTTCAGAAGGTGCCCTGATAACATCCACGGAAGTTAGCAGGGCACGCGATATTTTTTAAAATGTGTCCGCGGCAAGATAATTCTTTTCACGGATAAACAACGGACAATTTACGGCAAATTATCAGATAGTTTGGGTTTAGCTGGTTTCCTTAATTGGTTGGATATTTTTTAAAATGTGTCCGCGGCAAGATAATTCTTTTTACGGATAAACAACGGATAATTTACGGCAAATTATCAGATAGTTAGTTTGGGTTTCCTTAATTGGTTTGGGCACTCGATATTTTTTAAAATACGTCCGCGGCAAAATTATTCTTTTCACGGATAATTAACGGCAAATTATCCGATAGGAATTTTTGCTTTGAGAAAAAGTTGTCCTGCCAACTTCAGAGAGGTACTTTAACGTGCGTTCTGTCAAACCAACGCCAAAGCCAAAGCCTGGTTTTCATTAGGTCATATTTGACGCCAAATGTTGTCAAAGTAATAAAAACGGGTTGTCATCTGGTGTCATTTGGGTTTGTTATCATATATCACCACGCACGGTCATATGAAATGACATCCAAATGAAAACGGCCCTCGCCGCTGATGTGGCAGCATTTGACAACGAAAATGTATTTGCCAACATGTTGGCTGTTGGCTTTTCACGCTGATTTCAACCATACCCAAATTATATGGGGCAAGTAAAAAACTAACTTTCCTATTTCTTATATGTTAAATATCTCGGAAACGACTTGACCGATTAGAAAAGTATTGAATCCAATTCAAAGATAATTTGAATAGCTTTTTTACGACGTATTTACTATAACCATTTTTTAAAACAAATTTTTGGTAAACGATATTTAAAGAAAATATATATACTATTTCGATTTTTTCCACTACTTTCGTTAAATTTTGCCCTATAACAAACCTTTCTATATAAGGTAATAACTAGGACTTTCTAAATAATATAAACTTCTGTAGCATTAATTATGCAATTTTCTTCCAAAACGGCAATTTAATGAAAAAATTATATTTTTTTGTATTTCTGACTCAAAAATATAAAAAAAAAACAGAAAAATTATCTACATCAACTGAAAGATAAACTAATCATCTTTATTTTGACATCATTAGTTGTTTAATCGGTTATGTAGTTCATAAGATATTGATATTTCAAAATATCTAAAAATTTAACTTAACCTACTATATCTTCTTAATTTTTTACTTGCGCTAAATAATTTTGGTAAGGTTAAAATCAGCATGATGAGTTCTATCCAATTACATTTTTGGTTTGTCTATAACTAAACGGTGGTATTCTAGACTTCTTGTAAAAATTTAACATCACATTTGACATCAGTAATGAAAACGGAATGTCAATCATCTGCCACCGAAATTTGACGACGGTTGTTGTTGTTGTAGCGGCTACAACAACCCCGCCCAGATCGGCTGTTATCTCAGTCGTTGTCGTCTAGTTCCACTAACGGCGACCCCAAGAAGTGTGCAGCCTCTATGGGGTCGGTCCACAGGGACGACGCCGTTAGGGTTGTGGGGTTATCCGTCTCTGATGTCAGTGATTTTGACCTAATGAAAACCAGCCTCAACGCGAAAGTTCTATGTGGACCGGCCTTTAGTTATTGAACATAGCGAAAAAAAAAAAAAAATGCATGAATCATGCTGCAATAATACAAGGTGTTACCAGTTGGCAACTTCTCGCTCTAATTTCACCATATTGACTGCCTTAGCTGAAACAGTTACTTCTTTAACAATTCTTTGCCTAATAATATAGTTGATTTTTTTTTATTTTTTCCTCAGTATACACATTTTGTTTTCTCAAAAAGGTATTATACCTTATTTTATTTAATTTCATTGCGAATATACTATAAAAAAGCAAATTTTGTTTAGAAGAACATATAACATACATTTCTTCCCGTTCTTCTTCTTATTCTACTGAGGCATTGTCATATCGAGCTGTCACAACTGATACCACCTTGTATTATTGCATCATGACCATGAATCACAATAGTTGCGTTCCAGATGCTTCACGATTTGCAGGTTTTTACAGGATGTATTGTGGAACGATTTTCCGTCATCCCTTGTCAAATTTGGTTTGGAGACAAACCGGTTTCGGCGTTGTGCCATCTTCAGTGTCCTTTTTCGTTCTGAATAGTTCGTTGTTGTTGTTGTTGTTGTAGCGGCTACAACAACCCCGCCCAGATCGGTTGGTATCTCAGTCGTTGTCGTCAAGTTCCACTAACGGCAACCCTAGGAAGCGTGCAGCTTCTGCGGGGTTTGCCCATAAGGACAAGGCCGTTAGGGATGTCGGGTTTGCCGGGCATGCGAAGAGATGTTTCGAGTCATGTGGGGTCTCTCCGCATGCCGGACATTCGTTCGGCACATCCTCATTCAGCCTACTCAAGTAGGAGTTTAACCTGCTGCAGTAGCCGGAGCGAAGTTGTGCGAGTGTAGTGCGTGTCTCCCGAGGCAGATGAAGCTCCGTCTCGTCAATGTCCGGGGGTGGTGTGCCTAGAACGGCATTCACAGGTCTAGAGTCTACATAACTCGAGACTGAGTCCCTGTGAATGCCGTTCAGGGCCTGTCTGTAAGCTGTCGGGTCCAGAGGTTGCTTAATGAACCTCTGGACTTCGTCCGTTAGTTCATATAGATGCCTCCGGACGTGCCTAGGCGAGGGCTCCTCTGCAAGCAGCTGTCTGCTTGGGTGGCCACTTCTGTGGCTCCCGGTCAGGAACTGCTTGCAGAGCATTATATTATGCTCCTTTACCGGGAGCATTTGCGCCTCGCCGTGCAGGTGGTGTTCAGGCGACATCAAGAGGCATCCCGTCGCTGTCCTCAGTGCGGTGTTTTGTACAGTTTGTAGCTTCGTCCACTGCGTCCTACTAGTCCCTGGCGACCACACTGGCGCTGCGTAGTTCAAAACCGGCCGGCCTATTGCCTTGTATGTTGCCAGCAACGTTTCTTTGTCTTTGCCCCAAGTACTGCCGGCTAGCGACTTGAGGACCTTGTTGCGGCTCTGTACTTTATTGACAATAGGGGTTGAGTGCGCAGAGAAGGAGAGCAGGCTGTCGAATGTTACTCCGAGTATTTTGGGGTTATTCACCGTCGGAATTGGTGTGTCATCGACGTGAATCCCCAGCGGTAGCCTGACCTCCTTCGTCCAGGTTGTGAACAGGGTCGCGGAGGATTTCGTAGGGGAGAGGGCTAGACACTTTGCAGTGAAGAAGCGAGAAAGTTCGGAGAGATAGCCGTTTACTTTCGAACACAGGTCATCAATTCCATTCCCAGTCGCCATAATCGAGCAATCGTCGGCATAGGAGACAACTGAATAGTTCGTGTTTCCTTCCGCTTTTTATGTATTCGTGTTACTATCCGTTTTAACTGTCATTAGGTATTGCATACCCATCTAAGTGCGACCGCTTTTGTTTGATTATCTCACAGGTAGGTGCTTTTTGGTTGCTTGTATTCGCCGGCGGGTAGAAATCCGTTATTTTTATTTTCTTGGTTTTCGTGATTGCGTCGGTTTATGTTCCGTTATTTAGCAGGTATTAGGTTGCTTGCTTGTGCCGGCAGATAGAAATCCGTTATTTTCATTTTCTTGGCCTCTGCGGCGTAGGTATGTATCTTCGCGTTGGCGTTTTTTTCCGGGGTCTTCTCATATTTTTCGTACAACATCTTGAGTGGTTCGAATATTACATCGGATACGGTGTTTGTTTGTTCGTTTACAATTCTCCCTTGAAATGTTTTCTGCTTGTATATCTTTATGTTTTTCAATATGTTCAAACGCCGTCCTTTATGCTGTACATGGAGGAGTTTGGCTGCCTTATTAATTTTCATTGGTGTACATTTATTTTCGAACATATGATTTGCGAAGTTTGATTC
>NW_023459043.1:9245-12626 GCF_013731165.1 Rhagoletis pomonella | reverse complement strand
CCCAATTTTTAAATAAATTAGTGACCAAAAATTACAAAAGTGGGTGTTAAAATAATGTGTAGACCCTTGACTACAAGTGTGTGCAAATGTTAATTATCTAGGTGGGCTTTCAACCCCCGAAATTGGTCAAACTTTTGAAAAGCGGGCACCATTAGACGCGTATGGACCCCAATAACAAGAATCCGAAAGCGTAAATTAACTTTTTACCCGATCAAAAATTATGAACAAAAAACTTTTCCACAATAGCACTTTTTTTATTCACTTACTACACTCACACAAACGCACAAAATGCCCATATTTCACTATTTATACAACAACAATACTTCATTTTAGTCATTTATTTTAAAATATCGCTAAATATATCACTAAAAACTTATATATTTTATTAATTAAAACGTAAATAATTTTGGTGTGCTCAACGCAAAATTCACCTGCTGATGTGCGGTATTGCCACTCAATCTGAATGGAATAAATATTGAATATGTTTACACGGAGTACAGACTGTTAAAAATTCTCATTATATATCGAAGTACCGATAGGATATCGCGCGTTTTTTTATTACAAATTTTCATTATATATCGAAGTATCGATTTTTATTTTGCGATTTTTTATTACAAATTTTCCCCTGCTTCGCTTTTTTTAATAAAAATCGATACTTCACTGTACTACTATATATATATGTATATACTACTACTTTTAAAAGACGCTTATATTTTTCTTTCCATGAAAATAACTAAACTTCCATACTCGTAATGCCACCCCATACCAATTCCAAATTCTGAAACAAAATTGCATTGCATTATAAACCACATTCTTAAAGGCACGCGGAAATAGTTGGTAGGTGTAGACGTTGGGTAATTGTATTAATTCGGAGTGTTAGAGAGTGGCAATACCGCACATCAGCAGGTGAATTTTGCGTTGAGCAGGCCAAAATTGTTTACATTATAATAAATAAAATATATAAGCTTTTAGCGATATTTTGACCTATGTGGCTAAAATGAAGTATTGTTGTTGTACGTATGGTGAAACATGGGCGATTTGTGCGTTTGTGTGTGTATTAAGTGAATAAAAAAGGTGCTATTGTGAAAAAGTTTTTTATTAATAACTTTTAATCGGGTAAAAAAAGTTAATTTCCGCTTTCGGATTCTTGTTACTGGGGTGCAGACGCGTCTAACGGTACCTCCTTTACTAAAGTTTGATCAATTTTAGGGGTTGAAAGCCCACCTAGATAATTACCCCCCAGTCTTCTTGTCTTGCTTTAGACATTTTCGTTATTTTCCATTTAAAGAGCGGAAGAGTTGAATTCACAAAATTGAAACGTTGAAAGGTAAGACCGCACTAAGCGACGCGACACTGCAGCAGCACTACGCGACACGGCGCGACACTTTTTGGTATATCGCACTGAAACTGGAGCGGCGGGACACTTCGCTGCAAATTTTTTAATTTATTTGTGTCAAAACCTTCAAACAAGATTGATGCCAGTGACGCTGATGTTGTGTATATGCCTTTTATTTTTATTTTCCTTGACGAATTCTTCTCAAATATTATGTTTCATTACATACAATTTTCTTCTTGAATGAAATGCATGTGTCGCGTAGCTCCGCTGCAACGTAGTGCGGTATGCTCCATTAGAATACATGCAAGGAATTTTTCGCCGCGCTGTGTAGTGTCGTGTCGCGTCGCCTAGCGCGGTCGTACCTTAAAAGCAAATAGAAAACACAAAAGGGAATGCACACGCATTGCTTCCAAGTACTTGAATCACGTTAATCGGGTGTATTAAATATCGATGGCAAACATCGAGTTTGAGACCGATATTATCGATGTTTCAAAGCATCGAAGCAGCGTGTGCTTCTCTATGTACGTGATTGTCAAAGGTCTTGTTATAATATTGCTACCATATATTTCGGTTTGGATTATTAATCGTGAATTTTAAAGAAAACGCCTATTTAAATAAAAACGGTACGTCTTGATCTTGGTAATAAGGACTGGTCTCTTCGACACCTTGGGTTTTGAAATTGCAATTCACAAGTCGAGGCGAAGTTGTGCAAGGTGGTTTCCGACTTTTGAGGGTGGGCTTTAGATTGGTAACCCCGGAGTACAGCATTAAGAAAAATATTTGGGGTAGAGGGGGGTCTAACAGTTCCCTGTATGAAGTTTCAAAGCGCGCAACCTTATACTTTTTAAGGAATTTGTTATTAAAGTTTGTAATTTTAACCAACTTGTATGGCACTATTTTACAATATATAATGCATTTTCCACTAAATTTACAGGTTATTTACATTCAATATATGCGCGGTTAGAGTGTGCACGTTCAAACAAATAGATACTTTTAGTATATTACAGCTTTTTTATCAAAAATTGATTGTTGTTTATTTTATGAGAGTACATGCAGAATATGCGCAAATGGCAGCAGGACTGTGTTGCCATATCTAAAA
This sequence comes from Rhagoletis pomonella, assembly GCF_013731165.1. Lineage (NCBI taxonomy): Eukaryota > Metazoa > Arthropoda > Insecta > Diptera > Tephritidae > Rhagoletis > Rhagoletis pomonella. The sequence goes on along the minus strand of NW_023459043.1, from coordinate 10,191 downwards.
ACCAAGAGTGGAAAGCAAGACCAAAGAAAATACGATTAAAAGGAAAATACAATAAGGTTATTTTGTTCAGATAAAGATAAATAGTAGGGGGCTTGGGGTCATATTACCCTCTTCCGGCAACACAGAAAGGAGAATTCTACGTAGTGAGAGCTATAATCCCTAAGTGCGGCCGAAGGCCGCCTAAGCAGAAAGGTGCAGTTGGCTTTCCTTTATGGCCAACCAAAATAGACATCACTGGGGCGCCAGCCCCAGGTTTACCACAGAGAAAGGGAATTCTAGCTACCTCATCCTTTCCCAAGGTTACATCACTGGGGCGGTAGCCCCAGTTAGGTCACACAGAAAGGAGAATTCTACGTAGTAAGGGTTATAATCCTAAGCGCGGCCGAAGGCCGCCTACGCAGAAAGGTGTTCTATGCAAAAGGTGTTCGGCCCCTTTTCTTTGGCAACACAGAAAGGAGAATTCTACGTTATGAGGTTATAATCCCTAAACGCGGCCAAAGGCCGCCTACGCAGAAAGGTGTTCAGCCCCTGATCCCCCTACTATTTATTTTAATCTGAACAAAATAACCTTATCGTATTTTCCTTTTAATCGTACTTTCTCTTGGTCTTGCTTTGCACTCTTGGTTTTTAGATATGGCAACACAGTCCTGCTGCCATTTGCACATATTCTGCATGTACTCTCATAAAATTAAACAACAATCAATTTTTGGTAAAAAAGCTGTAATGTACTTAAAGTATTTATTTGTTTGAACGTGCACACTCTTACTGCGCATATATTGTGTGTAAATAACGTGTAAATTTAGTGGAAAGTGCATTATATATTGTGAAATAGTCCCATACAAGTTGGTGAAAATTACAAACTTTAATAACAAATTACTTAAAAACTATAAGGTTCCGCGCTTTAAAACTTTACATATACTCCCTTTAGAACCCCCTCTACCCCCCC
>NW_023459043.1:2731-9145 GCF_013731165.1 Rhagoletis pomonella | reverse complement strand
AATTCTGTATTTAATAGCAATATTCCGATGGTGAAAATCCGCACAACAATCTTGCGCAGTTAATATAAATAACATGGAGGAAAACTAGTGTTGCCACTCTAGTAAAAAATAAAATGGAACTAAATTGCTGCTGCCACTCTATTAAAAAGTTTTCGTCCGTCCAACTCCTTTTTGCGTAGGCGGCCTTCGGCCGCGCTTAGGGATTATAACCCTCACAACGTAGAATTCTCCTTTCTGTGTTGCCAAAGAAAAGGGGCCGAACACCTTTTGCATAGAACAGCTTTCTGCGTAGGCGGCCTTCGGCCGCGCTTATGGATTATAACCCTCACAACGTAGAATTCTCCTTTCTGCGTGCGAAGAAAAGGAACAGAAATCCCCTTTTCACAAAAGTATATTTCTTGTGCATTATTTGGATGTTCTTAAAGTTGAAATACAAATTGTATTAATAGAGTGGCAGCACTAATTTTCCTCCATCTTATTTATATTAACTACACAACATTGTTGTGCGGATTTTCACCATCGCAATATTGCTATTAAATACAGAATTTCGCGAAAGTGTACACTTAAAATATCACAAATGTATAAAAACCAGAGATCGAAAATAACCGTCACCAAGTGTCTCGTATGGTGTTTACCACTGACACAAACACTCATCTTTTAAGCAAAGAGTGTTTCCCACCGTGGCAAATCACTCTGTGCGATCTTTTTGTGTTTTCCGTTGTGGGTTATTTATCAACTGCTAAAATTTCCCTTGGGCATAAACACTTTGGCAGGGACTTTTATTTTTAAGTGTCTTAATTTGTGGGTTATTGTAGGACTGAAAAATATAAGTGGGCGTAATAAGTGGAAGCAAAGCGTTAGGCATTTCTTTACACGACATATATGTATGTACGTACACATTCATGTGCGAACATTTATGACAAAGAGAGCGTGCACATTCTTAATATGATACACCGAAAATAAGCTATTTTATTTTATTGATAAAGAAAAGGATAAAGGCAAAGGTAAAAATAAAAACGAAAACAAAGATGCGTAAAGATAAATGCAAAAATTAAGATCAAGGTAAATTTAAAAATTTTACTAATATAAGAACAAAGGTGAAGGGAAATATGTAGATGTAGAAAATGATATACATAAAGATGATAAAGATAAATATTAAGAAAAATATGAGGATGAGTAAAGATGAAGATAAAGGAAGGAAGATTAAAATAAAGGTAATTATAAAGAAAATTATATAGTCACAGAGACTCAACCTGGAAAATAGGGACGTTCGCTATTTAAGAAAGAATCGATATCATGAATCGATTTAATTCATTTCCATCTCGAAATAGTCCAAAAATCCCGGAGTGGTCCCGAAGATTCCGATAATCCCGAAGAAGTCTGGAAAATCACGGATTAATCCCGAGGACCCCGAAGATTTTCGTAGTACTGGAAGTTGGAAGATACTTGAATATCTTATTTGCGTTGCATCACAAAAGTATTATTTAATTAAAAAATTACAAATCAAATTGATTCGCTCTGCAAATCAAATCAAAAATTTTCATTTCTTATTTGGTTGACAAATCAAATCACAAATAAATTTTATTTTTTCTTTGGTCAACAAACCAAATCACAAATCAAATATATTTCTTAATTGATAGCGGATTTTAAATCAATGCGGATTTGAACGCACGCAACCCTGCCACCGCATGACCACGACGTTGACGTTGCTTATATATGTCTCTATCTCTATCAACAGCAAATTTGATATGTTTCTACGCACTTCTACGGTACCCTGCGTACACGTTCGTGGGTAACCGCGCTCTAACACTTATTTTTCCTCTTCCAGCGATAAGTGTCCGTGTCCAACAGCAACGGAAAAAGATATGCAAAGAACCCTTTCCCACTGAGAGGAGCACACATCTACAAAAAATAAACCACCTGTTCTGTTTTGTTCGTTATTTTTTCTCTTAAATAGGGACGGTTATTTTGGGACACTTTCAAAGTGTTGGGGGATATCTTCGACCTCTGATAAAAGCTAATAAATACGTGTTAGATTAAGTTCATTTATTCCATTCATTTGCGTGAAATTCATCAAAACATAGTGCGGAAAGTGCAAGAGTTTTTTGCAAATAACTCTTTAATTTATTAAAAACGTTAATTTCCTGTATCGGATTGTTATTATTGGCGTTAAGACGCGTCGATTGATACCACTCTCGAACTTTTTCCGTTCATTTTTACCTACCTTCGCTAAAGTGCACTACTACCGCAAAGGCAAAGAATTCCATTTGTATTCTTATGGACGCTCACACACATCTGTCAAAACTTGCCGTTCACATGCGAATGCTTTGCGTGCGCACACAGTAGAGTGTGAGCTCGAAAAAAAGACATATTATGCATTTTAAATTAGTTTTTATTCTATAATTCTGAAAGATATTTTAATTCTCTATCTTTTCATGTCTCAACTATAGCAAAAAGGTGAGTAATAACGAAGATATTGGTCAAAATAAAAGCTTACGCTCGCATTGAACTGAATATCAGGCTTTCTTTGCCTTTGCGAACGTTCACGCTCACGCTCGCATTGAACTGTATATCAAGTTTTAAGGCCCGTCTACATAGAACTTTGGCATTGGGTTGCTTACTATGCTTACTATGAATACATGAATTCAAATGCAGCCGTCCACATAGCCAAAATTCGACAACGCTCACGCCAACACAAAGCAAAGAGATGGCCAACTCTCAAATTTTCGCGTGCGTCACTCGTCAGATGTTGCAAATAAATGAAATTATGTGAAAAATTTTTCCTTTTTAAGCAAGTGCGGTTAAGAAGTATCGTTTTTAATTCAATTATCATTATGAAATATTAATTTATCTGTCGTTAGTATGTTAATTTAGTGGCCCAAGCATTCTCTGCCAAGCGTTCATTGTAGCAAGCATACTTTAACGTGTGTTCTGTCAAACCAACGCCAAAGCCAAAGCCTGGCTTTCATTAGGTCATGTTTGACGCCAAATGTTGTCAAAATAATAAAAACGGGTTGTCATCTGGTGTCATTTGCGTTTGTTATCATATATCACCACGCACGGTCATATGAAATGACATCCAAATGAAAACGGCCCTCGCCGCTGATGTGGCAGCATTTGACAACCAAAATGTATTTGCCAACATGTTGGTTGTTGGCTTTTCACGCTGATTTCAACCATACCCAAATTATATAGGGCAAGTAAAAAACAAAGAAAATATCACAGGTTAAACTTCAACTTTCCTATTTCTTATATGTTAAATATCTCGGAAACGACTTGACCGATTAGAAAAGTATTGAATCCAATTCAAAGATAATTTTAATAGCTTGTTTACGACGTATTTACTATAACCATTTTTTAAAACAAATTTTTGGTAAACGATATTTAAATAAAATATATATACTATTTCGATTTTTTCCACTACTTTCGTTAAATTTTGCCCTATAACAAACCTTTCTATATAAGGTAATAGCTTGTACTTTCTAAATAATATAAATTTCTGTAGCATTAATTATGCAATTTTCTTCAAAAACGGTAATTTAATGAAAAAATTTAATTTTTTTGTTTTTTGTATTTCTGACTCAAAAATATAAAAAATCAGAAAAATTATGTACATCAACTGAACGATAAACTAATCATCCTTATTTTGACATCATTAGTTGTTTAATCGGTTATGTAGTTCATAAGATATTGATATTTCAAAATATCGAAAAATTTAACTTAACCTACTATATCTTCTTAATTTTTTACTTGCGCTAAATAATTTTGGTAAGGTTAAAATCAGCATGAAGAGTTCTATCCAATTACATTTTTGGTTTGTCTATAGCTAAACGGTCGGTATTCTAGACTTTTTGTAAAAATTTAACATCACATTTGACATCAGTAATGAAAACGGAATCATCATCTGACACCGAAATTTGACGACAGTCTTCGACATGCACTGCGGTATCGACATTTGGTCAGTTTTTAAAATGTAATGAAAACGCATTTGACATCAAATGAACAGCTGTCAGATGAAGGCAGTTTTTGATGTCAGTGACTTTGGCCAAATGAAAACCAGCCTTAACCTACTATATCTTCTTAATTTTTTACTTGCGCTAAATAATTTTGGTAAGGTTACAATCAGCATGAAGAGTTCTATCCAATTACATTTTTGGCTTGTCTATAGCTAAACGGTCGGTATTCTACACTTTTTGTAAAAATTTAACATCACATTTGACATCAGTAATGAAAACGGAATGTCAATCATCTGACACCGAAATTTTACGACAGTCTTTGATGTCAGTGATTTTGACCTACTGAAAACCAGCCTCAACGCGAAAGTCCTATGTGGACCGGCCTTTAGTTATTGAACATAGCGAAAATAAAAAAATGCAACGCTGTGATACTGTTCGCTTATTCACATTTTGACGTTTTTCTTCATGAACCATGAATCATGATGCAATAATACAAGGTGCTATCAGTTGGCAACTTCTCGCTCTAATTCCGCCATATTGACTGCCTTAGCTGAAACAGTGTTACTTCTTTAACAATTCTTTGCCTAATATAGTGGATTTTTTTTTTCTCAGTATACACATTTTGTTTTCTCAAAAAGGTATTATATCTTATTCTTTTTCATTTCATTGAGAATATACTATAAAAAAGCAAATTCTGTTTAGAAGAAAATATGAAATTTTATATTTTTCCCCCGAATGGGGATTCATTTCTTCCCGTTTTTCTTCTTATTCTACTGAGCTAAGGCAGTGTCAAATCGAGCTGTCACAACTGATACCTTCTTGTATTATTGCATCATGACCATGAATCCCAATACATAATAGGTTCGTTCAGTGAACGACAATGAACTTTTGGATGTACGTTGCCACAGGTGCACGATTTGTTTTGGTAGTAGAGCACTTTGGCGAAAGTAGGTCAAAATGGACGGAAAAAGTTCGAGTGGTATCAATCGACGCATCTAAACGCCAATAATAACAATCCGAGACCGGAAATTAACATTTTTAATTAAATTCAACAATTTTTATGAGCTCGAGGCCGTATTAAATGCAAACTTATTGTGGAAAAGCAACAATAATTTGAAAAAATGGTAGAAGTGATAGCTATTTCGGAAATCACCACATTTCCTCATCAGACTTCTTTCAGTAGGATTCGAACCGACGATCACCACTGACTCAGCCAGTTGCCTACGCACTGTGCTAAGTTTGTCTTGTTAATTCTTGTAGCTTATTTTCCACTATTTCACTTTGCTAAGCCAACTACAATCAAGCGCAGCTATTCCGCTGCAATTCACTTGATCATGTGGTTGTTGGTTTTGTTGGTTTTTGTTAATATTTCTATTATTAGAATGTTTAACTTTTAGGTGTGCTCGTCCTTAAGTTATTTGTTTTTGTTATTTTTATGGCCTTATAACAATTATATTCAACAATTTTTATGAGCTCGAGGCCGTATTAAATGCAAACTTATTGTGGAAAAGCAACAATAATTTGAAAAAATGGTAGAAGTGATAGCTATTTCGGAAATCACCACATTTCCTCATCAGACTTCTTTCAGTAGGATTCGAACCGACGATCACCACTGACTCAGCCATTTGCCTACGCACTGTGCTAAGTTTGTCTTGTTAATTCTTGTTGCTTAATTAATTAAAGAGTTATTTGCAAAAAAACACTTGCACTTTCCGCACTATGTTTTGATCAATTTCACGCAAAAGAATGGAATAAATGAACTTAATTTAACACGTATTTATTAGTTTTTATACATTTGTGATGCTTTAAGTGTACACTTTCGCGAAATTCTGTATTTAATAGCAATATTCTGATGGTGAAAATCCGCACAACAATCTTGTGTAGTTAATATAAATAAGATGTAGGAAAACTAGTGCTGCCACTCTATTAATACAATTTGTATTTCAACTTTAAAAACACCCAAATAATGCACAAGAAATACACTTTTGTGAAAAGGGGATTTCTGTTCCTTTTCTTCGCACGCAGAAAGGAGAATTCTATGTTGTGAGGGTTATAATCCCTAAGCGCGGCCGAAGGCCGCCTACGCAGAAAGGTGTTCTCTGCAAAAGGTGTTCTGCCCCTTTGCTTTGGCAACACAGAAAGGAGAATTCTACGTTGTGAGGGTTATAATCCCTAAGCGCGGCCAAAGGCCGCCTACGCAGAAAGGTGTTCTGCCCCTTTTCTTTGGCAACACAGAAAGGAGAATTCAACGATGGGAGGGTTATAATACCTAAGCGCGACCGAAGGCTGCCTACGCAAAAAGGAGTTGGACGGACAACAACTTTTTTAATAGAGTGGCAGCAGCAATTTACTTCCATTTTATTTTTAATAGAGTGGCAACACCAGTTTTGCTCCATGTTATTTATATTAACTACGCAAGATTGTTGTGTGGATGTTCACCATCGGAATATTGCTATTA
>NW_023459043.1:0-2631 GCF_013731165.1 Rhagoletis pomonella | reverse complement strand
AGTACCCGCATCGAGGTACTTAAGCGGGTTCTTTTAAGTACCCAACCCGCTTAAGTACCTCAAAAAGCTGCCATTTTTCGTGAGGTACTTAAGCGGGGTTTACTGTATTAGCAAAAACCAACAAAACCAACAACAACATGATCAAGTGAATTGCAGCGGAATAGCTGCACTTGATTGTGTTTGCTTAGCAAATGAGAAAGTGGAAAAAAGGCAAGAATAATTTACAAGGCGAGCTTAGCACAGTGCGTAGGCAACTGGCTGAGTCAGTGAGATCGTCGGTTCGAATCCTTCTGAAAGAAGTCTGATGAGGAAATGTGGTGATTTCCGAAATAGCTATCACTTCTACCATTTTTTCAAATTATTGTTGCTTTTCCACAATAAGTTCTTCATTAAAAACGGCCTCAAGCTCATTAAAAATTGTTGAATATAATTGTTATAAGGCCATAAAATAACAAAAAGAAATAACTTAAGGACGAGCACACCTAAAAGTTAAACATTCTAAAAATAGAATTATTAGCAAAAACCAACAACCACATGATCAAGTGAATTGCAGCGGAATAGCTGCGCTTGATTGTGTTGGCTTAGCAAATGAGAAAGTGGGAAAAAAGCAAGAATAATTTACAAGGCGAGCTTAGCACAGTGCGTAGGCAACTGGCTGAGTCAGTGGGATCGTCGGTTCGAATCCTACTGAAAGAAGTCTGATGAGGAAATGTGGTGATTTCCGAAATAGCTATCACTTGTACAATTTTTTCACATTATTGTTGCTTTTCCACAATAAGTTTTTGATTAAAAACGGCCTCAAGCTCATTAAAAATTGTTGAATATAAAAAAATAAGGGTATATTTTTTCGGTATAGAACAATCCTATGGGGTGAGAGCATAAAAATTACGACTTTACTTTTTCACATTCATTATTGGGCCATCCTAATGTACGTACTTATTTATATATTTTCTATTGCTCGATGGGAAGCCCATGAATTTTATCAATTTGAGCGATAAATAATTAATAAAAATGTTTAATGTAATTAATAAAAAATTTTACAGGCATTCTTATTTGTTTCGAGATATACTCATTGAGTGAAAGCGGAGTATAAAGGGTGAACACACCAAAACTGCGACACTTTGGGAAGCTTATAACTTACCCAAAAAGATTTCAATATTTTGAAATTCAAATACCATAAGTTGACCATGACCTTAGTTGGACGTAGAAGAAATTTCATTTGAATTTGATTCCTAGTTGAGTTCAAAATGGCAACCGAGTTAGAAACGAGACAAACCATTTTGCACGAGTTTATAAATGATCCGGCCTTAAGTACACGTAAAATTGCTAAAAATTAAAGATTGCACTATTTGACAGTTTGCAGGGTTTTAATCGGTAGAAATAAGGCCTGGCAGTTACGAGAAAACCAGGGTGCGGGGGTTAGCATGGTCAAAGTGATAAAAACAGTGCTCGGAAGGTCCTCAGTGCGTTTTCGTGAGATCCGAAGGTTTTGTCGCGTTATGTTACAAAATCCGTACGGATATCGCAGTTTTTGGTACAAAAGGTAAAGCGGAAAGCTTCATTGAGATGTTCTACAGCTCAAACAAAACCAGACCGAGGCGCAAAGTAGAATGTTACAGCAAAATCCCGCAGTCGGAAGTTGTATGAATTCTAAATTTAAAAATTTAAACTTCATTGTTATGAACTACGAAACCTACTGCTTTAAAAAATTCAAAATATATCAAGGTCAAGATTTTTATACTGCTGCAAGTCGTCAAGATGCCCCTGAAAGTTGTAAGCTGAAAATGAAGTCCAAATTTCCAAAAAACAACATGGTTTGGCAAGCTATTTGTTCCTGTGGCCGTAAGAGCAGCCCTTTTTTCCCATCCGGGACAATGAATGATCAAGTTTATCGGGATGAGTGCCTCAAAAGGCGTCTTCTGTCATTTATCAACAGATAAGTTAGTAGGCCACTGTTCTCGGCGGACATGGCAAGCTGCCACTATGCCAAGGACACATTGGCGTGGTATAATGCAAATAACATCAATTTTGTTCCTCACGATGCCAATCCACCCAATAGCCCAGAGCTACGTTCTATTGGGGAATATTGGTAAATTGTCAAAGGAATCTTGAAGAAAACATGTGAAACAGTGCAAAATATTGAAGAGTGCAAAACAAAGTAGTTGTGCGCATCGCGTAAAGTCGATGATGTAGTCGTGCAGAACATTATGTCGCGTGTGCGATGAAAATGCCGATCACTTGCATATGGAGCAAATAATAACTAATATTTTAACATTTTAATAACATATAAACTTCCAAGTTATATTATACAAAAAATAATAATTTCAAAGCCTTCTAGTTTGTTTCAGGTAGTAATCTCTAAGTGTCGCAGTTTTGGTGTGTTCACCCTTTATATAGCTTTAAATAAACTACCAAAAAAGATCACAGATCACCTTTCACCTTACTGCGATGGTGGCATAATTTGGCATACGGCAATTTGTTTTCCACGGAAGTTAGCAGAGCACGCGATATTTTTTTAAATATGTCCGCGGCAAGATTATTCTTTTCACGGATAAACAACGGATAATTTACGGCAAATTACACTGTGAGACAAATGGTAGGGGTCAGTGATCGGGAAGGGTTCAAACTACC
>NW_023459042.1:77217-79719 GCF_013731165.1 Rhagoletis pomonella | reverse complement strand
AAAACTTTGCCATATTTGAAAAAAGATAAAAAAATTAACACAGAAAATACACACAGATCTCATAAGTTTTCTAAAAGTTTATATACATATATCGTTCGAAAGTTCTAAACTCGGTTTATAGTCAACTGAGTTACAAGCCTATAAGTGCGGAAAACCGGTTTTTTAACAGTAAATCAAGAATATGTGTGTGTTTGAAGAAAATTTCATATCTCGATTATTACTTCGGCAAAACCTACCTGAAAAATAACATGACTTACCTGGTATTTTTACTTCATTATTTTTTGTGGCATTGTTTAATAGAGCACACAAATTTATACTTTCTCTCTTTAAGTTAAAAACTCCTTAAATATAATAAAATAACACTGCATAATAATAAAAATATAACGAATAATCAAAAATAATTACCTACATACAAACATAATTTTTTAGTATTTGTTATTTTATCTGATTTCTTCTTTTACTGATTACTACTTATTTGAATATTTAAAACAAAATAGTTAATCATTAACATTGTAACAAACACCAAATCTTTTTTGCTATTCAAAATCAAAAACAAATAGGTTTAGAATTATTGGATTCTTTAAATTTCTTTTTAAAGATGTGACCTCAGACGCTATATTTCTCCATGCCAAACTAGTCACGTCTGTTGTACAGTCGTTTTTTTCTTTATAGATCCATAAACATGGGTTTTTTTATAAATTCGACTAAAAAAATTGAGGAAGATGCTTCCGCCTGTGAAATGGTCATGCTTATTGCAAGAAATACCGCGCAATGCTAATCTCACCTCGTTCAGAAAACCGTGTCGCACGTGCGATACGCATGCAATATTATATCGCAGCGGTGTCGCACGTGCGATACGCGTGCGATATTATATCGCATCGGTGTTGCGGTCGTGCAAGTGTGCACAGTTTTCATCGCTTCCTACCAATTCCCACGCACTCAGCACGCCGATGTCGCATTCATATCGTATCGCGCATTGTAACAATATGGATGGTGTATACATACAGTGACGAGCAAAACTGTAACATGGAGTAACACTTTTTATTTCAGCTGTCGCTATCTTTCCAAGTTCTAACGACATTCATACTGTTGTTGTATATTTTTATTGGCACATCTTTGCTTCCTCTGTCATAACGATTTGAAGTCAATTCAACAACATTAACAAAACCAGCAGACAAAAATGTAAATTAAGGCAAATGTTACAGTTTTGCACTCCTATATTTTTAATAACTTTTTGACAATTTTCACGCAAAAAAAGAATTATTAACACAATGTTCAGTATGCTTTTGCTTTTTTAGTTCCTGGTTGCAATTTGGCATACCTAATGTGTATGTCTGTAAAAATTCTGGAGGTATAGCCTCCCACATATCCTTGGTGTGCTTTCACAGCTCATGTACTCCATTGGACGGACTTGGATACTTAGTAAGATGCGCTTTTAGTTGATTTCGCAAATTCTCCATGAGATTCATGTCCTCGGATTGTGGAGGTCATTTCAAATTTGCAAATTTTTGCTTTTGTTCCAGTCTTTGCGAACATGTGCAGTGTGTTTTGGTTGCTTTTTCAGCAGAAACGCTAATTTTTTCGACTACATCTTGCAAATTTTGTTGAAATATAAACAGATACTGTTCCTTACGCATAATGTGTACAAACGGATCAACAATATTTTTGAAATACAACCGCAAACTATTATTGACCGACCACTGTGATTCACAGTTTGCCTTACATGATGCGCTTAGGCTTAATTTGGGCCTTTGATCCAATACCATGCCCGGCCATCTGATTGAAAGCAATTAATTTAGTCTTGTCAGACCAAATAACCCTCAATTAAATCTTAAGAATGTGTGTTTTTATTGCATTCGGTAAGGCCTAACATATCCCAATAGGCAACGGTCCGGTTTTCGTGCGATGCAGCAAAACGCTGCCACACTCGCACTTGTATTTTGATCAAATTTGCTTTTTACTTCTTTTATGATCCATTGTGCTCAATTTGGCAATTTTTCGCCTCACTATCTACTGATTTGCATTAAATTTTAATACCTTAAGGGCTTCTGTAGTAGTGCCTGCAGCGCTACTTGCTACTAAGTTCACAAGATATCGGGCTGTAATATATTTTGACAGACTTCCTTTGTCCTTAGTAACACTTTAGGCTATATTTTTTCTCAGTCTTGACATTTTCATGTGGCAAACTCCACAATTTTTTGCCACTTTAACATTTGCCTTAACTTACATTTTTGTCTCCAGGTTGTTTTATTGTAGTTGGATTGACCTCAAATTGTTATGAGAGCGGGAGTAGGGGTGTACCAATAAGAATATACAACAAAAGTATGAAAGTCGTTAGAACTATGAAAGATAGCGGTGGCTGAAATAAGAAGTGTTACCTCATGTTACAGTTTTGCTCGTCACTGTATGTCAGAATATTCGACAATACCACATATGCAAGTATTAGTAGTGGTAAAGGACTGTTGGTGGGGGTTGTCCGTGAGTTAGCCGGCATTTGGCTTC
>NW_023459042.1:44999-57217 GCF_013731165.1 Rhagoletis pomonella | reverse complement strand
CAGGGCAGGATTCCGAGGAACTTGCTACCTACGGTGACTGGTCCGCAGCGTTAAACACAGGAAGAGGTCCTGGCTCTGAATTTACAGATGAAAAACTTGATACCCACAAGGGGATCTCGCTCCAGGGGGGAATTGGTTTCCGACCACGCAGGCCGGTTAGATTTTCTGGTTTTCACCAGGCGAACAAATGTTCTTCCGCGGTGGACTGAACCCTCTTCAGCGTTGGCTAAGGCGGATTGGTTCTAACTTAAGCGTCGAGATGAAAAACGCGTCACGGAAGCAGATCTCAAAGCGGTGAATATCAGTCAGCAAAAAGAGGCAGACTACCGCCGCTTGGGCGCTTATAAAAGACTGAATTCCAGTTAAATTTTATCTGTGGTTTTTCTCTTTGGAATTTTTGCTACCGTTAGCTGCAGAATCTTATGTGAATCTATATGGCATACATACTTATGTACATACTAATGTGCATATGCATACCGATGTACATATGTACGAACATACATACATGTTAGAGATAATTTTGCCTTATCTCTCAGCATCCCTATCCCTGACGACATCTTCTGTCGCAGAGTGTATGTGATAAAGCTTTGGGACACAAACTTGCATGCAGGTCAAAGCTCATACACTGAGAAAATGAGACGACCATTACAGCGTCGTATCCTTGTAATGTGCACCGTGCCTTATAGATCATGTAAAATAAATGCTGCAAACGGCGCCGTTATCGAATTCCTTATTTCTTACAACTTCTTATATCATTTTTTGGTGGGAAGTTCAATCAGTGATCGCTGTTTAGATAAAATACATTTATGTGTGTATGTATGTGTATAGCGCAATCACGTCGCTCATACACATATCGTTTGCCTTTGTGAGCTCGTGTGTGGTCGGCACTGATGTACAGAATTTTCGCGTAGCTATGCGCTGTATTTGACGACCAAATAGGCTTAGACTTGTACGGCTTTGTAATTTTTTGTAACTTTACACCCAAAAAAAGGGTGTTTATCTTCCAAGAATAAAAACTATAAGTATGCTACTCTGTTTCTTTTTACAAATGCTTCGTTTAAAAAAAATAATTATTAAAATCGGTTTAGTACTTTGAGAAATAGTCGTTACAAACAATTTCCATATAATCAATTTTATATAATAGTATAGATCAGGGTTTCCCAAACTTTTTTCACCTCGGCACCGTTGTTGTGCTAAAAAAATTTCGCGACACCCCTACTCTTCAAATGTCTACGCAAAAAAGAAAACGGAATGCAAACTTTATGCTCCTTTAGCTTTAATGTGAGTAAGGAAATTAGTTTAATGATGTCATTATTTCCTTTAAGTTTATTGGGAGCCTTGCCAATTTTACCCTGAAATCATTTGACGCTAAAAGCTGGTGTATTTGTTTTTAACGCACTTCACAAAACAGAATATTTTTTATTTATTATTAATAATATTTTTTTATTACTTTTATCTATGTATGTTGCCGCACAACTTTGGACCACGTTAACCAATTACTTTAATTATTTTTCAAATGCAAGGTGTTACCTGACAGGTGGTCTAATTTGGTTTAAATCCGATCATTGGATCATGAATAGATTAACGATAACCTTAAATTCTTAGATGGGAATTGAAATCGGTTTTGTTTTTTTTGTTTTTTGCTTAAAAATTACTTGTTTATGAAAGCATTTGTTGAAAATGTAGTCTCACATAGAAATGTAAAAGTAAGGCCCCTATTATGAATTGCATTCGACTATGGTCGAAAGGGCTGATCGAACGAATTTTCATTTGGTATTATGACGCTCATTCGATGAAGAATAGCGCTATTGTGAATTTCGCTCGGTTAGGTTGTTTACAATAGTATATTTTTCACCGCTGAGAAGTTTTGTTTACAAATCGAGCAAACCAAATAGTGTGCTTTTGTTAGCCAAATCTATTTAAAATATTTTAAAACTATCAACAGCATACGATTTTGTTCTCAGAGATCGTGCCAACTGAGTATTGGGATTTTCTCTCACCAGTCTTTCGAGAATGTGTTTAATATTCACGACGTTAGAACTAGATGAAATTAATAAAGATTAGTATCTAGCCGCCATAAAGTAAAAGAACAAATGCAAATCATACATTTGTCACAATTTTCTAACACTTCGCTACACCATCGAAAGCGAAATTCTGTTCGACAGAAAATTTCCATACACAACGCAAGCAGTTTGATCAAACTTCAACATGGCGGCCAGAAAATCAAAAAATGTTGGCTCGTCAAACCCCATACACAACAAAAATAGCTTGCAGCAAAGGGATATTTTGCTCCTAAGCGTAGTTCCCCAGTACGTTTTGTCAACGTAAAATTGAATCAGAAAATTTTCCAGAAAAATAGCTGAAAACGTACCCTTTTCACAACTACTTTCGGTACCTTTGTAGACCTAATCCGCGTGTCATCCACTTTTCTCCCCGTTTTCGGATTAATTTTCGGATTTTTTGCTGGCTGGGCTGTTCTCGTAACAAGCGCAGCAGTTTCGCGCACGTGTATACATATATTACTTATTGTTTGGAACTTCACAATCACACTGTCAAAGAGCGAATCAAACGATTTTAGAGGCGGTCTTCTCGTGTTAGTGAGGTACCCATTCGCAACTGAAATCGAAGAAGAACGAAGCACGTCAGACTTACGCCACTAGCGACGAAATTTTTAAAGCTATCGACAAATTTGTACAGAACAATGGTTTGAAATGGAGCAAGGAGCGATGTCTAGGATGAAGCAAGAGGCAGAAAACGCCACGAGAAGTCACTGTATGATCCCTCGGTATTCCTGGCGACTAGGAAGATGCCGCCACTAGATTTAAAACCCGTATTGAATGACGCTGCGAAGATAACAGATGCTTGCGAAATTAAAATACATCTCTGGTTTTTTTTAGCACGTCGAGATTTTTTTTTATTGGTGACATGTATGTTTTAGAATTTCTAGCAATTTGCATGAAAACCCCATAAATAAACAAAGTAATCAGAAAATCGTATATATCTTCGAAGTTAATGCTAAGAAAATTGCTAACGGCCGGATTCACTAGCAATTTCCATATACAATTCAAAAAATGTAAATCATTTATCACTTAAATTGCTTTCATGAAATTGGCTGTACAAATTATTTTCTTTGCGTTAACGCGCATTACCAGCGTTAACTTGGAAGGTTTAGAAAAAACCATTGTCGAATGATTTCCCAACATTGACTCTGAGGATGGCTTCAGCTGGATAACAAACCCGTTTTCATGTGGCCCGACAAGTAAACCTACTGAGATGGCCAATTAAGCTTTATGAGTTGCATTCGACTTTTGATCTTCGCTGGATATCGAAGATCAAAAATCGGAAGTGAAGTTATGAGCTATGCAACCGTGTCGAAATTTTCGTAGTGTATCGAATTTTATGTCGAACAGAATTTCGCTTTCGATGGTGTAGCGAAGTGTTAGAAAATTGTATCAAATGTATGATTTGCTTTTGCTCTTTTACTTTATGGCGGCTAGATACTAATCTTTATTAATTTCATGCAGTTCTAACGTCGTGAATATTAAACACATTCTCGAAAGACTGGTGAGAGAAAATCCCAATACTCAGTTGGCACGATCTCTGAGAACAAAATCGTATGCTGTTGATAGTTTTAAAATATTTTAAATAGATTTGGCTCACAAGAGCACACTATTTAGTTTCCCAGTAGAACTTGGGAGCATCGTACGATTGCTCGGTGAGTGTTTCCTAGGAAGCATACGAATACTCCCCATTACTTCCTATGCTTTTGAGTATAAGCATGTAATTTTGTATACTCCCGTTAACATTGTATGTCCTAGGAGTGGGAGGAATCCCTTTTACCTGCTAAACGAGCAATCGGGGAGCGCACACATAAATAGCATCCCACAAAGTTCCTAAGGAAGCAATACGGGAGTAATCTCAGAATAACCTCCCAGAAACCTCCCAAAAAGACAACAAGGAAGTGCATAAAGGAAAACATATCACATTCCTCCCAGAAGAGCAATACGGGAGTACTCCCATAAGAGTCATCCCGCAAACCTCCTTTACCAGTAATAAAAAAGGTTTCTATACTCCCAAATTCCTCCTCACGGATTAGTAGGAGATTACTCCCTCATTGCTCCATAAATAGACTTTTACATTGGCTAAAAAGATTTTTCTATTTAGGCAATCCATTTATTTAATTTTTTTTATCGCATGCGCACATTACTATAAATCCTTGCAATAATAAACAGGTAAAACATGCAAAATAATGCTTACTAAATAATAGTACAGAAAAATTTATGAAAACTAAAGATTATAAACTTAAAACGGTACGATGAAGGTATGTTGGGGATTCGTATTCACCTCGGAGTCCACAGAAACGAAGCGCATCAAAGTGATAGCAAGTTCCGGACCATTTCAGCAGGTATCAGAGAACTCTACCTAGGCGATTTGTCAAATGCCGTTTTATTTTGATAAATATCATGCTAGACGAAACTAAACCTAATACTTTAAGGTATTTGCATACTCGGAGTTCACCATCCCTTAATGGCAAAGGCTCTTAATGGCAAATGGATTTCGAACCAAATTAAAGTTTTGGGCTGAACAGGGTAAGAAACGTAAGAGCTCGGACATTTTAAGCGCTGACTGCGTCATCTGAAATGCAGTTTAAGATAATAATAAAATAATTAATAAGTTTAAACAAATTTTGTCGTACATACCGATGGACCTTAATGTTGGCTGTATTTATTTATTATATCATTTCCGTATAAGTTCCATATCTGTCTTGTGTTCTTCATGATATATTTTTCCAAAAACATAAAACTGTTTTGAACGAAGTGCGTATAGCTTCCCCATCGATCAAAAGGAATACTCTTGAATGGCTCACTTTGGAGACATCACTTTTTGCTCCTAAGCGTGTAATAATGGAGTACAAACCCGACAAATCTCAGTTATTGCTCCGAAATCATGCCTCAGGGAGTATTCTTTTATTGCTCGCTTGAGCGATCTCTCTTTTGGCTCCTAAGCGAGTAATAAAGGAGTACAAAATCGACAAATACTACTTATTGCTCCGAAATCATGTCTCTGGGAGTATTCTTTTGTTGCTCACTTAGGAGATATCCTATTTGACTTCTAAACGAGTTACAAACGAGGTCTAAACCGACAAATTTCTCATATTACTCCGATATCAGGTCAAAGGGAGTTTTCTTTTATTCCTCACATTAGGAGATCTCCCTTCAAGTTCTAGTGGGTTGCTCGATTTGTAAACAAAATTTCTCAGCGGTGAAAAATATACTATTGTAAAGAACCTAACCTAGCGAAATTCACAATAGCGCTATTCTTCATCGAATGAGCGTCATAATACCAAATGAAAATTCGTTCGATCAGCCCTTTCGACCATAGTCGAATGCAACTCATAATAGGGGCCTTACTTTTACAAGTGGATTTTGTGAAATTGGACCCTTCGAACGTTGTATTATTAATACTATGACAGAGAACACGCAGTATTAGGGCCGTTCCGATACCATCAAAGTATCGATGCCTACTCAAATGAGTTTACTCAAATCCCAATTTCGATACTACTTATATGAGTGAACCGAATGTGTACTTATATGCAACAAGGCGAAAGTAATTTTCAGGCGCTATCTGTGACATACCTTTTGCGACACCTGAGTGGTAGATCGACCTATCTCGGCATCCAGTTTGAAAGCGCCCTATCTGAGAAAACTTTTCAAAATCACCCTACTCCAGAATTTGATTGAAAAACGCCTTATATCAGAAAACTTTTCAAGACCACCCTTTTTCAGAACTCGGTACAAAAACGCCCTATCTCAGCTGCCGATTCAAAGCGCCCTATCTCAATTATTTTCAATATATTTTCAGTTGTGGTATCGATATGTTTATTTGATCATTAGTAACATTAGAAGTAATACGATTACTTAGACAAAAAATTAAACCTTTTAAAGGTTCCCACAAAACGTTACGGCTACAAAGCATTACTTGAACTTTGTAAAAATATATCCCCTCTTTAGATTTTGGCGGTGCCATTGCTTAGATCAATTATTTTTCATAAAAGCGAAGCAATTATTTTCCATAGAAAATATATGACCGAAAGATATGGCGCTTCCTCAAATCGATTCGATACAAGTACTTTTATTTCGATACTAAGTAGGTATCGATAAAACGACTCAAGTAAAAAAAGTAGTTGGTATTGAAACAAAAGTATCGAGTACATACTCGTATTTACTTATATCGGAACATCCCTACGCAGTATACGTCGCATGAATATGCGGATATTCACCTAATTTACGCATGAACGAAAGACACAAGATCACGCGGGAAGGAAAGAACGAAAAAAGTTATTTTCTAGCTGCCGAAATCTCGACGCCATCTTTGTTGTAAGAAGTAAACAACGAAGAGAACGGAGAAAACCGCGAAATTGTTGAACGCATGAAAAATCATTTTTATTATGCAAATTCTTCTATAAATCATGCCGTTGTGTTAAATTATTCTTTATCTTATGTGTACACACGTTGTCACAGGCGAAAATGAAGAAAATTGCAGTAAAAAGCCACCACCAAATTGTAAACAACGAAGAAATGTAAACAAACGGCTAATGTCAAAATCGCTCAACTTTTTTCCTAAATGCGATTCTAACGGGCTAGTCTCCTGCCCGCGTGATCTTGTCTTTTTGGTTCATGTAATTTACGGTGAAGCTTGCTGTAATGCCAGAGCTGCTCAAAGACTCTATGCAGAGCGATACCCCAATCATCGACATCCGGGTCGTGAAGTATTCGCCCGGACCCATAGAGAAATATATGAAGGTAAGTGATTTTTACACCTTTCTTGTTTGCTCGCTTGTTAACTATCATTTTTCACTTTTTTAAGGTCGCATACCTGGAAGGCGTGGCGGCGAAACAGGACGTCCTGCAACGGTAGATGTTGAAGCTGTGTTAGAGGAAGTGGAACTAGGTCCATCGACTTCAGTGAGAATGATGGAAAGACGGACGGGAATACCAAAAACTACAGTTCACAAAGCTTTACAAGACCATCGATTTCATCCATACCACATTCAACGTGTTCAGGCTCTACAAGAAAGAGATTACCTGTCGAGAGTTAGATTTTGCCGTGAAATGTTGCGAATGCATGAATCAGACCCCAACTTTTTTAATAAAATAATTTGGAGCGATGAATCATCATGCAAACGTGATGGTTATTTTAATTTACATAACCTTCACAGTTGGCAGATAGATAATCCTCACGAAATGAGAGAAGATCGTTCGCAGTACCGGTAGAAAATAAATTTATGGTGCGGTATTTTTAATTGTCAGATATTGGAACCTGTGGAACTGCCGCCAACGCTCAACTCTCACAGTTATTTAGAGTTCCTTCAGGAACGGCTTCCAACTCTTTTGGAAGATGTACCCTTAAACCTGCGGCGAAGACTATGGCTGCAAAATGACGGGTGCCCTGCTCACTACGGGCGTGAAGTAAGAGCTCATTTAGACGAAACTTATCCTCGCCGATGGATTGGACGATACGATCACGTGGCCCGCTCGATCGCCAGACCTGAATCCATTACATTTTTTCTACTGGGGCTGTCTTAAGGACAAAATTAATTCAAAAACAATTCAAAACGAAGAGCATTTGCGGGAACAAATAAGTGGAGCTGCTGCTGAGATAGCCCAATTGAGTTTAAGATTTCTAAAAGCGTCTTTTCTTAAAAGGTGCCGAGCTTGTATTAAGCTGAGATCCCACTATTGCCGCAAATGGACCAATCTGGAACAATTTTTATTGTGCTGTATTGGAGCACAATAAAAAAATTGTCCCGATGAAATTCTGTACAGTCACACGGTTGCCTCTTTTTATACAATTCTCATTGCCGTAAGTTGGCGAAAAGCAATATAGTGACAATAATTGCCCCAAACTTATCACACGATTGTTCGAGCATGCGGCAATTGTGACCATAAAGTGTTGCGCTGACCTCTAAATTCTGTTTTTTTTTCTCTGTTGTGTAAAAATGGCGTATTCTTACTAAAAAAAAATAAATCAATTGCATCTGCTTTGTATATTGCGGGCTCATTTTGTGCAAGTTTGTTGTTGTTTGAAAGCAAAGAAGCAAAAACTTGTGCCCAACGAAAACTCACGCATTTATTTAGAAGTTTGATTGTATAGTTTTCTTATTTTTCGACGATAACTGCAACGTGCTATGTGGAGTTCAAGTTGCAACAGTTTTCTTTTTAATTTTGTTACGTAGAGGTTTTTTTATTCATTACAAGTAAAATTGGTACAAAAGTGTTATGTTTGTTTAAATGAAAGCTGCGAATTTACATAATTTATGTTTGGAATTAAATTTTATAATTATATGTACAGCTCGCAACAAAAGATAGCACCTTAACATTTTGATCAGCCTTGACTTTTTTCTTCTGTTGTTTAATGTTAATTTTTTCCTATAAAACCATAGCTCATTGTCTAGTAAAAACCACATAAGTCCAAATTCCAAACTTTATACAAAAATTATAAACATTTCTTAAAATTTTGATCACAATTCAATGGTTTTTAATTTGGGTTTCTAGAAAAAATTTTGTTTTGCAGTTTACAAAGTAATTTACAGAGAAGAAAGTGCATAATACCGTCAACTAAAAAAATTATAAAAAATCAACAGGATCTTTTAGCAACTTCAAACCTCCACCTTATTGTACTAAATTTTAATGAGCTACAAAACTAAATAACCATTTTTTCTAGAAATCCAAATTATAAACCGTGGGATTGTGTTCAAAAGTTTAAGAAATTTTTATTATTTTTGTATAAAGCTTGCAATTTGGATTTATGCAGTTTTTGTTAGACAATGAGCTATACTTTTAAACGAAAATAATGAAGATTAAATAAGTAGAAGAAAAATAGTCAAGACTGGTCAAAATGTTGAGGTTCTACTGCTTCGTCGTGGGCTGTATTGAACTTTTAAGTTTTTTTTTTAAATAAATGTATACTGTCATGGCAGTCCGCCATGTGGTGACATGAAATACCTTTCGTATTCTTCTCGTATGAGTTTTGCTTGTGGTGGTATATATCGCGGCAAAGATTCCGTTATCGGACTTCAAGAAAAATTATAATTTCACTACAAATTAAATTAAAAGTTATGTTGCTTCCGAAAACAAGGATATTAATTTCAGTGATTTTTGGACACATAAGGAAGCAAAAAAGTAAACTATTAATAAACAGCCTAAATATTGATGTGTATTGTTCACTTCAATTGCCGCACAAGAATACAATAAATATTGCCGCAATTTTGAAATTTTCATTGCCCCATGATTGCCAATCGAGCTATCACACGATTGCCGCACACGGGCCGTATTTGATTGCACAATATCGGCCTCTATTGCCGCATGAGTCAATGTATAGTGAAATCACACGATTGGGGCATAAAATGAGGCAATAATTGGTGTATTGCGGCAATCGTGGGATCCCAGCTTTAGAGTAGAAGGTCGCCAATTTGAGCATATTTTATCAATAAATGAATAAATTTTTCTTCAAACAACTCATGTATATCTTATTTCACGTGAACCCATCCGTCACACAAAATATTGATAGATATAGCCCTTGTTATAGACTCTAGTCCGAATTCCGGTAAGTAACATAAAATAATGTCAGAAGCAAGTAATTATGTACCTTTGTACTATTTAGCATGTCATTTGACGGTAACAAGAGCAAATTCAATTTAAATCTATTAAATACATTCTAGCGTGTCTCAGTCCTTTACCCACAAAAGCGGCTAAAACTTTTTTTTTCTATTCAAAACAGTAAGTGTGGCACCTTTCTGAAATCTTTATTAAATGAGCAATTTTTTTATGTAATGTAAAGTTATAGCTCAGTACATTTTTTTTTCACCCGAGATAGTCAAAGTTGGGGAAAAAAATATCAAAAAGTTAAAAATCCAGAAATAGTCCTAATTTTATGATGGTTCCTTAATATATTTTAACTACATTGCATTTGAGTATGGAGAGGCAACTATCTGGAGGTATTTTACATAAAAAATTTACTAAGTATTGCCCGGTTTGTAGTTGCAGTTAAAGAAAACACATGAAAAGGCACGATTTTTTTTAAATTCGAAAAAATGTAAATATTTCAAAAACGGTGACACTTTTACCTGAAAATTTTTTGTTTATCAGTGAGCTCACCCCCCACCTACCTTCCCCTAAAGTTTGGCACGTTACTTCTGGGACACCCTGTATAAGCAAGCCCGTCTATACATAATGGTTGTTGGGACATCTGTCCCTTGCGAGAGGCTTTTCTCAAAAACAGGTACAACTATATCAAAACCTCGAACCCGCCTTTCAGGAAAACACTTGGAAAAGTTGATGTTTTTGGGAAATATAACAAAAAAAGGAGTTCTTTTCTTAAACTCATTTTATATGAAAAATTTAATCTATTAATCTTGTAAAAATGTAGTCTATTGTTTTTGAAATCAAATACTATACAAAAATAATTGTTGTCTTAAATTTTTGTATGAAAAAATATTAAAAAATAAATAATCGTTTAAAAATCCATATTTTTTTGTGAAAAAAATACAATATCCTTGAAAAATATGCAAAATCGTACTTCTAAGTACAAGTACTCGATACATTTCCGATTCAAGTACAAGTACCTAATTTGAGTAATATCTAATTTCAGTTCCGCCGCTACGAAGCAATATATGAATGAAGCAAGTGTGCTACGTGTACCTACATCCATTCGTACATACATATCGACCCCTTTGCGCAAAATTATCGTATGTTAAATTTTTTACGAAATTCACTTCTGATGCAACTTTGTTTTAAAACCCATAACGCATCACCTGTTCAAATATTACGGCTTAAATCCCAATAGCCTCCCCAAAAATTGGCTGTAAATTTTATCGTACAATGATGACAATGATTTTTTTCTTGTGGGCGATATTACCATATGTGCTAAGAAATTAGAATGTAGAGACCTTTCTACAAAAAAGTTTGAATTTAGTTATATTTCTCAATTATCTCAGCAAATCTAAACTTTGGTATTGATGGTGCTAGCCAAAGCCGAGAAAAATACAAAAAACACTTTCCTGTAAAATTTGGTTTTTGTAACATATGATAGTTTTGCGTCGTCGACCCTATCGCGCAAAATTATCGTATGTTACATAATTTACGAAATTCACTTTTTGATGCAAGTTTGTTCTCCATCCCATAAGGCATCACCTGTTAAAATAATATAGCTGAAATCCATATATCTACCATAAAAATTAACTGTAAATTTTATCGTATGTGACAATAAATTTTTTCGTCATGACTATTCGCTTTACCGTTATCAATACCTGTTATTTTGTTATTATTATGTCTATATTTTATTTATTTTTTAATAAATTCACGGCACTTTATAAATACAGTAAAACCCATTTAAGTACCTCACGAAAAATGTCAGCTTTTTGAGGTACTTAGGCGGGTTGGGTACTTAAAAGAACCCGCTAAGTACCTCGATGCGGGTAAGTAGCGGACATAATTATTGATGTAGATACATCTTCTTGTTAACTTACATAAATATGTAAATCCTTGATTAAAACACGAACATTTAATGAAGTATACGTAGTTTAAAACCACGATCGTAGCATTAGCTAAACAGATAAACAAATAAAGAAAACTGTAAAAAAATAGATAAAGCAATGGTATGTAATTTTTACAAGAATTAAAGTCTTTAAAAAGTCATTGATTATATATATTTATAGTATAACTATACCATATAAACCTAAACTTAAGATTTTGTAGAACACTTAAAGAAATTCATCAAAATTTCAAACTTTCTTCTTAGAAGAATTTTTTGAATATAAAGTTTTACTGCCCTTTCAATTTTAGTTTAATAATGTGCAAGTTTCAAGTGGCTAAAGATTACTGTTGATTTTTTTTTGCCGAAGGTATGTGGCGCTGCCACTGAATTTCAGAATATGTATGTAAGTATTTTAAGGAATCTTAAAAGAGCACTTAAAAGGGGAAAATTATAAGTAAATGGGAAATGGGGTACGAAAAATTTAGGTACTTAGGCGGGTTGGGTAAATAAGCGAGGAGGGACCTAAAAGAGGGATTTTCTTCAGATTACACTAAGGAAAATAATGCGTAGTATAAACTAATACTTTATATTTGATTATCGTTTAAAAATGTTTGTATTTAAAAATAATATTTTCATACAAAATTTAATACGCACGTATTTGACTGTTCACATCTGAGTATATA